>NC_138173.1:53512045-53726373 GCF_964165515.1 Mesoplodon bidens | reverse complement strand
CTTTATAAGTGGTTGATCTTCTACCATTACTGTACATTTGCCTTTACCAATGAGATATTTTCCTTTTGTAATTTTTATATGTCTAGTTATGGTCTTCTTATTTTCCTTTAAAGAAGACTCTAACATTTCTTGTAAGGCCAGTTTAGTGGTGCTGAACTCTTTTAGCTTTTACTTGTCTATAAAAAACTTTATCTCTCTTTCAAATCTGAATGATAGCCTTGCCAGGTAGAGTATTCTTGGTTGTAGGTTTTTTCCCTTTATCACTTTGAATATACTGTGCCATTTCCTTTGGCCTGCAAATTTCTGCTGAAGAGTCAGCTTTTGTCTTATGGGAGTTCTCTTATATCTAATTAGTAGCTCTTCTCTTGATGCTTTTAAGATTCTCTCTTTATCTTTAATTTTTGCCATTTTAGTTATAATGTGTTCTGGTGTAGATTTCTTTGGGTTCATCTTGTTCGGGACTCTCATTATGTAATGGATGTTGATGTGGATGTCTGTTTCTTTTCCCAGATCAGTGAAGTTTCCGTCTATTATTTCTTCAAATATGGTCTTTGCACCTTCTTCTCTCTTTTCTCCTCCTGAGACCCCTATAATGCAAGTGTTATTCTGTTTGATGTTATCACAGTGGTCTCTTAAACTACCCTCATTTTTCAAATTCTTTTTTCTATTCGACTTGGGTGATTTTTACTACTCTGTATTCCAGTTCACTGATCTGTTCATCTGTATTATCTAATCTACTGTTGATTCCTTCTAGTTCTTTTTTTTTTTTTTTTTTTTAGTTAGTGTATTCTTCTGTTTGGTTCTTCTTTATATTTTCTAACTCTGTTAAACTTCTCATTGTGTCCATCCATTCTTCTCTTGAGTTTGGTGAGTATTTTTATGATCATTTCCTTGAACTCTCTATCAGGTAAATTGCTTATCTCCTCTTCCTTTAGTTCTTTTTTTTCTGAATTATTGTCTTGCTCCTTCATTTGGAACTTATTCCTCTGTCTCCGCATGTTTCCTAATTCTCTGCATTTATTTCTGTGTATTAGGTAGATCAGTTGTGTTTCCCAGTCTTGGAGAAGTGGCCTTATGTAAGAGATATTCTGTGGGGCCCAGAAGCACACTTCCCTGTGGTCACTAGAGCTATATGCTTACGGGTTCCCTTTATGTGAGCTGCATGAGCCCTTCTGTTATGGCAGAGCTAATGTGGACATGCTGGTAGGCTGAACTGGCCCCTGACTGCTGGCCCACTGGTGGGTGGGGCTGGATCCTGGTGCTGCTGGTTGTGTAGCCTGAGGGGTCCTGGGACTGGTGCCGTCAAGCTGGTGGGTGGGCAGAGTCTTGATGTGGCTAGTTACAGGGACTGGGGGAGCCAGGGCTGGTGCTGGCCTGCTGGTGGGTGGGGCTGGGTCTAAGTGTGGCTTGATGTGGGGTCTAGGGGCTCCTAAGGCTGGTGCTGGTGCTAATAGGCTAGAGGGAGGAGTTCCAAATGGTATTCACCAGCACCAGTACCCTTGTGATAGAATGAACTCCCCAAAATGTCAGCCATCAGTTTTTATGTCCCTGTGGCGAGTCCCACTTTCCTTCTCCAGGATGTTCTCCAAGATTAGCAAGTGGGTCTGACCCTGGGTCTGACCCAGGCTCCTTTCAAATGACTGTCTTTGTGCTTGGACTCAGAGAGTGAGATTTTGTACATACCCTTCAAGTGCAGAGTCTCTGTTTCCTACAGCCCTCTGACTCTCCTTTATACAAGCCCCACTAGCTTTCAAAGCCAAACATTCTGGGATTTCATCTTCCAACTGAAGGACCCCAGGCTGGAGAGCCTAAGATGGGGCTTGGACCCTTCACTACTTGGGGAGAACCTTTGCAGTTGCAGTTATCTTCCCATTTCTGGGTTGCATACCTAGTGTTGTAGATCTTGACTATACCACGTGCCCACCCTTCCTACCTGTCTCTCATAGTTCCTACTTTATGTTGTTAGTTGTGGAAAATCTTTTCTGCTAGCCTGCAGGTCGTTGTCATCAATAGTTGCTCTGTAAATAGTTGTAATTTTGGTGTTCCTGAGGAAGGAGGTAAGCTAAGGGTCTTCCTACTCAGCCATCTTGGCCACACCTCTTCTCAGCAACTTTCAAGTGTACAATACTACTGTATAGTATTAACTATAGTCATCAGGCTGTACATTAGATCCTCAGAGCTTATTCATCTTATAACTGAAAATTTGTACTCAATGTTTATTCTAAATCTACATCAGAAGGAAAAATAAAACAGAACCTTGATATTTGTAATATATAGTAGTTTTGCCTTTCTGATTGGTTGGTATAGACAGGTTAGAATTTAATGAATGTAAAAAGTAGAAATCCCTCTAAAATTCTTTAAGATTTATTTTAGCATCATAAGCTATTCACCTATAAATATTCACTTAGATTAAATAGTTCATCACTGACATTCTTTCTAGGTTAACATTCCAGACATAATGTGACTCTCCCCTCCTAAGATGTTGAGTAGATACTGAGCTTTACATTACCAATATGCTTACAAGTAAGAAATTATTTCCTCTAATTATGTATTCATGAACATTGAGAATGCAAATAAACTATACAACCAAAGAGATATTGAGACTATGAAATCTATTGAGAGGAAGGCAACACAATAAAACATTAGCAACAAAAACCAGCCCTACTGTCATTAATTGTGGTTATATAGCAAATTTTTGTATGGTTTTTAGGAATTTAGCATTTGGATTCAGATAGAGAGTGTTTAATCTCATGCCCACTAGATAACATGAGATCAGGAGGAGCCTTAGCAAGTAAGAAACAGATATTTCAAGCGCTTATCAACTTTGCCAAGGGAAAAGCTTATATCATTACCTTAAGTATTTCATCATATCCCATTTTGTGGTTAATGTTACTTCCTCAAAGTAAATATATAAAATATACACATATAGACAGCTCCAGATATATTGTGCCTCAGGTTTTTTTTCATGAGGCTTCTTTTGTTTATCTCCAGTAACCCTCATTCTGCTCCTTGGCATACCAAATCCCTTAGTTTGGTGTCTCAGTCAAGACTCTGTTGCCTGAATGTGTCATTCATTTAGTAAACACTTATTAACTGCCTACAGGTACAATCAGAAATACTGTGATAATCGTCCTCAGGAGCTTACAGTATACTGAGGGGAAACAAGGCAGTAGAAGAGAGTAAGATAATAATTTGTAATAAATTACCTTATAGAGATCTTTTAAAAAATTGGAAAATGAGAGGAGCACTCTGTTCAGGGTGGAGTGGGATTAGAGCTATCAGGGAAATCTTCCCAGAAGATTGCCAACTTAAATCCTAAAGTAAGAGTAGGGATTAGATAAATGATAGGGGAAAGACCCAGAAAGAAGAACATATAATTTGATTTGAGTTAACAAGATTTTTATTTATTTCTTGAGTGTCCAAACACTCTATTAAACAGCTTTACTATGGTAGCTTCCCACTGTAATGGAAGCTGAAGTTTATGCTTTATTTCCATACTTCTCTTTCACCAAAATTCATTGGTAAGTATAGAATAAAAAGAAGCAAACGAATGAGAAAAAAATCAAAGAGATTAGGTAGAACAAAAGATATCCCTCTAAGTCAGTGGCTTTTAATGGAAGAGAGCAAAATTTTGCCACCCAGGGTACATTTGGCAACATCCCAGGGGACAATTTTTGACTATCACAAGTTTGGGATGAATGCTAATGGCATCTAGTGGGTAGAAAACAGGGATACTGCTAAACATAGTGCAATGCCAGGACAGCCCCTGCAAAAAAATAAATGATTATCTAATCGAAAATGTCAATAATGTAGAGGCTGCTCTAGAACACTAATTTTTTTGTGTGTCTGGGTTACAATACCTTGTAGCAATTTTTTTTTATTTTTAGGTTTCTAACTATAACCTTGGAAAGGAATCTTTAACAGTTTTGGCTAGAAAGATGCTTATACTGCAGTGCATGGACTTCTGTGGCATGTTATTACCTTATCAACTTCACCCTGTTCCGAGTCCCCAAGATTTGCCAGCTAAGAAATTAATCCTCAAATTTATTCTAAGGTTGGTTATATGTGGGGGTATTGACCTTCTATACTAAGTACGTGTGCTCCATTTCTTTCTCTTTCCCTCCCTCCCTGTCTCTTTCCCTCTGTCTCTCTGTCTCTCTCTCTCTCTTACACATACGCATACACACACATTGGTGGGAAGTTGGCAAAATATTAATTTAAAATGACATTGAAGGAAGAGACTAAAGAGACATAATTAAATGTAATGTGGTATCTTGGATTAGATCCTGGAACAAAAAAAGAACATTAGTTAAAAAAAAAAATGATGAAACGCAAAAAAGTCTGGAGTTTAGTTAATCATAATATACCAATGATACTTTCTTAGTTTTGATAAATAAGTTATGGTTATGCAATATATTAACATTAGAAGGAACTGGGTAAAATGTACATGGGGAGTTTCTGTATGATTTCTACATCTCTTCTGTGAATCTAAAATTATTCCAAAATAAAAATTGTATTTATAATAAATGACATTGAAGAGGAGAATAAAATAAATAAATTGATAAGGGATTTTCATTGTGAAAGCAGTTTTTAAATAACGTTTTTCAATTAGAACCATTAAAAGTTTGTTGCAATCTTTTAATTGAAATAGTTTGCAATTATGTTTTCAAACTGTTTCATTGAAATGTTTTACTTTTGTATAAAAATTAATATGTGGCTCAGTCATTATAAGTCGGGGTGCAGAAATAGCTTATGGGTTTTTTTTGCTATTATATGTCGATATATTTTAAAGAATTTGACAACATTTGAAAAAATGAAGATTTCACATAAACTTCCCTTGAAAAGTTAGAACTAGCAATCTTGGCCTAAGTTCAGATGTGTCTAAACATTTTTCAGTAGAGGTCTCCTCCTTTATTAAGGTCATTGCTTTCCAGATGGCTACATACACCCTTCTTTTTATACACCACCCCCAACCCAGTTACCAGGTGATCAACTACATGCCTTTGAGCATGTGATATCTAATTTTGACATTTATATTTCACTCCTCGAAATGAAATAAGTATGGGCTTTTTGTATTTTTACTAATTTAAATTTTTTGAGAGAATTAAGCTGTCAACACATCAGGCTGTAGAAATTATTTCCTAGAGTTCCACTTATGAGACCTTTAACCTGTTTCTGGGGCTCAAAATTTTAAAGTTTCATCCAACTTGTTTCAGTATAGCAGACAAAGGATAGATTAATTTTCCTTTTCTCTCCAATGTCTACATAATTTAGGACCAATTTATCGGTCCTCTTTTTTTTTTCTAATGGTAGCTTTATGCCAAGGCTTCTGTACTTTATATATATACAAAATATTTTTAAATATAATTTTAGAACTTTGGCTTGGATTAATATAATAATGCCATCCTACCTGCCAATTTCCTAAGAATAGGAATGAGTTGTGTAAACACAACAAGTGATCTTGGCAGTTGACATTCTATAGAATCTTATATTTTGTTCCTTGAAATAATTAATAATAATTTTAAAAATATAAGTCTTTTGCATAGAGAAATATAGTCTCCTGTATATCATTGTTTCTCATATCCTGGGATTCACTGACTCAGTTCCCAGTAGTCTCCTAGTCCTTTCTCTCTCTCTCTCTCTTTTTTTTTTTTTTTTTTACTTCCTTTATAAAGATCTTGGATACCACTTTAGAGGAATATTCTACTTTTTGTTGAGCAGTAAAAAGCTTCTCATGAAACCCCATTATTTTGGGAAATGGTTGCCTGTTACATGGTTTTCATACAACCAGGGATTTGTTAAGCCTATTGGTATGAATAAAAAGAATGAGGGGCAAAAGATAGTAAGACTAAAACAAAGTGGTTTAAAAAGAAGGTTTTTTTAAATTTATTTTTTGGCTGCGTTGGGTCTTCCTTGCTGTTTAGGCTTTCTCTAATTGTGGAGAACGGAGGGCTACTCTTCATTGTGGTGTGCAGGCTTCTCATTGCAGTGGCTTCTCTTGTTGTAGAGCACGGGCTCTAGGCACACGGGCTTCAGTAGTTGTGGCGCATGGGCTTAGTTGCTCTGCAGCATGTGGGATCTTCCCGGACCAGGGCTCAAAACAGCGTGCCCTGCATTGGGAGGCAGATTCTTAACCACTGAGCCACCAGGGAAGTCCTGCTCCTTTAAAAATTGCTTAGCAGCATCACAAAGAGCTAAAATCTAGCCAAAGTAACTCCTAACAATTCATAAAAGCATATTCTTAGGATTCAAAGAAAATATTAGAACTTGGTTTGGTTGTAGGATATATTTGGAAGAAATAAATTATTTAATTTTTTAAAACTATACTATATAATCCAGATTTTTTTACATGTTTTGTCCTTCTTTGCCATGCCTTAAGCCATCTTGTATTAATGAGTCTTTTAAGGGAAAGCACTTCATGATCTGACTCCTCTTGCTGTAGTAAGTCTCCCAAATATATACTCTCAAGGGCACCCTGTACTTCTCCTTTGTAGCATTTTTTAAGATTATTTAGTTAATCTTATAGTTGACGTTTCATGTTTGTCTCTATCCTGATAATGTGAGGTGTGTGGGGAGGCAGGGCCTGGTTTATGACTATATGATCACCAATTCTCATCCTGTTGAGTGATTCATAGTTCTTTTATAAATAGTATTTGTTGTGTGAATGACTGAGTAAATTAATGAGTGAATAAATAAATATGTTGTGACCCTTCATTAAAACTAAATAGAGCAATATAAAAAACCAAAACAAAACAACAACAAAAAACTTAAGTATATGGGGGAAAATAGTACATGACTTGACTTTTTCATTCTTGTCTCCAGGTATCTAGTTTTTACTTTCTTAAATTTATTCTGCATGTGGCACCTGGACTGATCACACTAAAAATATAGACACAGTTAAGTAAAATGATGTTCTACACCTGCAAACTATCCCTTTAGTTTTGACCAAATATGAATAATCCAGCAACTGCCATAGACTATCATCTATGGCCTTCCTTGAATAGACATTTACCTCTCCGTCTCCATCTAAAGAATCTCCCAAGCTCCAAACAATCTTAGATTTTCTGTGAATTACATAGTTTTCTTATACACAACATGTTACTTAGTGCCCCTTTTCCCTCAGCCTGGAAGCCTATCCTGAATTTCTGTTCTAAGTTCCTGTGTCGTAACTTTTCAAGATTCAACTCTGACATTATCTCAAGGATGCCTTCTTTAAACTCCCAGGTTGCAAAAATGTCCACTTTTTATGCTCCTATAACACCTGCTTACCTTTATCTAGCACTTATTACACATTATTAAAATAACCTCTTTGTATCTAACTCCTCCTTAAGACTTCAAATCCATTAAAGAAAGGATCCTATCTTATTCATTTCTGCATGGAAACATTCTAAGTCAATGTTTTGTGTTGAATAAATATCCTAATAAAATAATTATAACAAATCATCATCAAATATTCATTTGACCTTTCACTAGGTTGAAAGATTGTCAAAAATTACAAGTGGTATCCAATTTCCCTGAGGCAATTCTTTGATGAATTGCCTCTTTTTCTTGCAGTTTAATTGAAGTGTTTAAATTGTAAATTTTGGCCTTTTTTATTTCTTATATTTAGGTATATTTTACTTTATTTAATTATTCATCAATTAAAATTTCATAAAAGTGTTTTGAGCATTTACTATGTGTTATACACTAAACCAACTTTATGTCACTTAGAGATAAAAGAAATAGTTGCTGACATAAAGGAACATAATTGCTTGTAGGTAAACAAAAAGATAGAGTGTTAAAACTCTAATATAAATAAGGATATGGGAGAATGAATTTTAGCTAGCAGGTTAAGAGCTAAAAAAGAATATTTGAGATGAAGAAAATAGCATGTGAAAAGCTATGGAAGTAACTTAGAACATGATGCATTTTAAAATTACAAATCACCAAATGAAGCTCCCTGCCTTTTTAGATGTAGATCAGATAGTCTTAACTCTGATTTCAAAGGAGGTCTAAACGTTTCTCCAAAGAAGACATACAGACGGCCAAGAGGCATATGAAAAGATGCTTAACGTCTCTAATTATTAGAGAAATGCAAATCAAAATTACAATGAGATATCACCTCACACCAGTCAGAACGGCCGTCATCAAAAAGTCTACAAACAATAAATGCTGGACAGGGTGCACAGAACAGGGAACCCTCTTACACTGTTGGTGGGAATGTGAATTGGTACAGCCACTATGGAGAACAGTATGGAGGTTCCTTAGCAAACTAAAAATAGAGCTACCATATGATCCTGCAATCCCATTCCTGGGCATATATCCAGAGAAAAACGTGGTTTGAAAGAATACATGCACCCCAATGTTCATCATAACACTGTTTACAATAGCAAGACATGGAAGCAACCTAAATGTCCATAGGCTGATGAATGGATAAAGAAGATGTGGTATATATATACAATGGAATATTACTCAGCCATTAAAAAGAATGAAATGATGCCATTTGCAGCAACATGGATGGACCTGGAGATTATCATACTGAGTGAAGTAAGTCAGGCAGAGAAAGACAAATATCCTATGATATCACTTATATGTGGAATCTAAAAAATATTATACAAATGAACTTATATACAAAACAGAAACAGACTCACAGACTGAGGGAACGAACTTATGGTTACCAGGGGAAGGGTTGAGGAGTGATAGTTGGGAGTTTGGGATTGACACGTACACACTGCTATATTTAAAATAGATAACCAACAAGGACCTACTATATAGCACAGGAAATGCTGCTCAATATTCTGTAATAAACTAAATGGGAAAAGAATTTGAAAAATAATACATACTTTTATATATATAACTGAATCACTTTGCTGTACACCTGAAACTAACACAACATTGTTAATCAATGATACTCCAATAAAAAATAAAAATTAAAAAAATAAAGGAGGTCTAAACTCTTCTAAAAGATTTTAGTGAATTTCTTGCTCATAACTGGAAACTTAATGTCTAATGGTTAATATTGTCTTTAAATTTTTGATTTCTGGATTATTTCTGTTCTACATAAATTCAAGTAGACATTGTCCCCAATTTTATCTAAACAAACAAAAACAATTTTTACATATGCAGGTGATAACTAGGTGAATACTTGCTTGATTAATCTTCTGGATAATTTAGGAAAAGGAGGGAAGTCTACATCACAAGTAGGCAAACAACTTGAAATTCAATATTACATACACTTATCTGTTAAATTCTTTTTCCAACCAGTTGCTGAAGTGTTTTTTCCTCTGACTTCTTCACTACACACCATCCTACTACTCACATCATCTTATTCCTTACTCTTCTACTTCCCATTTCTTTTCCACCCTCGTCCGCCACCAGATGGCCTTAAGAACACTATAGTTTCTATGTATGTTGTGCATGATAATTCATCTCATTCTATCCTACCACTTGATTTGTTTCTCTTACTAACAAACCTAGATTAAGTTTGATTTTCTTTTATTTTCATCATAAAGCATGATAAAACATTAATTCATGTAAATCATTTATATTACTGACTTGATGCTATATGTGCTCTCATCCTAATACCAATGGGATGTTTCAGTGAAACAAAGCACTAGGAGAGGCTGTATTATATGTAAACATGACCTTCATGACTAGATTAAATTACTCACAACTAAGAACTAGGAAAAGAAAAAAAAATTGCTTACTTTTTCTGCATTGGAAATCTATATGTTTATTTCTCATTTTTAATAGGAATTGCATTTGCTGGGTTTTAATCAAGTTTATCTGATCCTATGCAGTCTGCCCCTTGCTAATTTGAATTCTGTCCCTTTCATAGCATGTCCTCTGTTTTCCAGTTCCCTGCTTTGGGTTCATTTCATTATTCCACATTTATATGCGTCCTTTCAGCGAAGACATGGATTAGACTTTCATTCTTATGCAGATGACACTAAGATGTATTTGAAGATTAGTCCTAATTGTTACTCTACTTCTGACATTTTATCAGCTTCTCATGAAGACATAGAGACTAAGATGTCCAATTAAATGTTATTAAACTCAACTACTTTCTGATAGTTCCAGACACTGATTTAAATAGGTTTTATCATTCACTTTCAGATTCGTGTGTGTATGTATGAGTGTGTGTGTGTGTGTGTGTTTCATGACCAACAGTTAACAATATGAGAATTCTAATTGATTTGAAGAACTGTTTCTATACCTGTTTGTCTGAAGTTTAATAACAGGTCTTAGTTTAATAATTCAACATTTTTTCAGGTAGTTGAAATTATATACTATATTAAATAATTATTAACAAGTAAAATAAGAACAAAATGAAATTCTGACATATTGAAAGCATTATAACCATATTTCAAGGCATTATTTAAATCTACTTTTCTGGGTTTAAGATTGTTATAGAGGAAACTCCAATGTAGAATTTCACTTCATAATGAAAATAACTCTATGTGAAACTTTCCAAACTATTAGCAGTTTCCTCCCCAGAAAAAAAAATGCAAGAGAAAGATAAACTGTTTTTGAACGTAGTCCTTCAAGACATATGCCAAATATCATGCAGAAAGAGTAAAATTTTGACACTTAAGTCATATATCTGTACCTTATTTAATGCAGTTTATTTTCTGTGTGAAAACCCCACAATTCCTATTTATGTCCATTAAGAAAGCAGACACTAGTTCTGGTGGTATTCTTCTCATCTGTCCTGTTTTCCTTTGTCCACTTTAATAATAAATTTCTACCAAGCCGTATTCATTGTTTACAGCAAATCTTTTCTAATCCCAGTTAAAAATTAATTCCCCAAGCCTTTTCATTTTCAAAGCATTTTTTCTTCATTAGGTTGCTAATAACTTCATTAAAATTTTTACTTTAATTTATAAAATATTTTTCACAACTTTAAATATATTTATTTTCTGTTTGAACTAATATAGCTTTTGCATTTCCTATAACTTGTCTTAGAAATTTTTAAATTTCTTGAGCCATTTTATTTTCTCAGTCATTTTTTATCAGTAGATTATTTTATATTCAATGCATATACATCTGCCAACATGAGGTGTTTTTTTTTTTCTTAGAATGTCCCTAAAGCATTTCCATTCAACCATCTCTAATAGTAATGATCACATATTAATTTTAAAAGATGTCTCAAAAAGTGTTACATGGAAATGAATACTGTGTTATTGTTGTACAAGTTCACCCTCAATTTTTTTATAATGTTTGTTCTTTATAAGGAATCTATAAGAGCCATAGGAGAAAGACTCCCAAATTACTAGATAAGGGGGGGGGCAAAACATAGAAATAAAACAATTATTTTTCTATGTCACTTCATATGAGTAGTCTTTCCTGATCTGTTATCTACTTCCATAGCCTTTCTTGATCTATTACTTCCATAGCATCTCTTAAATCCAACTTTATCTACTAGTTTAGTATTTCTCTTCTCTTCTACACTGTAAACTCCATGAGGGCGGAGACCTTGACTGTCTTCTTTACCTTTCAGTGTATAGCACAGTGTGTCAAATAGAATAATGCACTCATTTAATGTTTTTGGAATACATGAATTTGCAGAATAAGTATTGTACAGCATTTAACTTCCACAAATACATTAAAATATATCATCTAAAATTAGTATGTAGAATTTATCAGAAAAATTACATTGAAATGTGAAAGTTAATTTTTATTTTCAGTGAACAATTTTATGATTACATTCACTGAACAAAAGTTCTTAACTGTTAGATCATATTTGTTTCTAGATCTGGAACATATTTGATCAGTAAATAATAAAAATATCAAGTTTGCTTTGTGGCATTAATAATGCATTGCTATAATATCAGTTTAAATTTTATGTTTATATCAGCTTATAATATAAGCTTAATATCAGTTTATATCATAGACATATAAAGCTTTAGGTGCTAGATTCTTACTGAAGTTTACAAAACTATAATAAGTCTGATTCCCTCAAACAACCACCATCGAATATTTCTTATTTATAACATATAATTTGCTTACTCCACTATCTTGGAATCCAAAATAAATTTACATTTTTTAAGTTATTATTAAATGACTGGACATACTATCACCACTCTCTTTTTCCTCTCCTGGGTCTTAGTCCCAGGAGACAGTCTTTTGGAGAGAAAATAAATAATTAAAATCAATCCATCAAAACCCCCACTTTCTGCTTTAATCAAATGTCATAATAAAAACACATGCTATCAACCTTGTTGCAAAGTATAGATAGTAAGGTTAAAGTTCAATTACCACTGGTGGTGTTTGGGCAAAGACAGATTAGAAAGAAATTGTGCGTAACGCTTGCCATAGTTTACCTCTATGAGATCAGTGATAGCTCCCTTTCATGTCTGGGAGGTAACCATACCATGTCTCTCCATGTTCAAATCCCATTGAATACTAGAAGTTGTCCATCATTAATTACCAACACTTACTCAGGTTTAGTTATTTTATGTTTTTCCCTAGCAATATTTATTGTCATACCTAGCAGGGCCCTATCAGAAACCCTAACACAAATAAGTTTTTGTTGGTACATGTCCCATAGTCTAAGCCATTCTGATTTGGTGACGCTCACAAAGTTTGGGCTATTCATACTTATTCATTGTTATATACATTGATTGTCATACCTTATTAGAACGTCTAATTTTCCAAGTTACAAGTTAGAGTTTCTAGGAGCAATAGAAACTCTACTAAGTTAAAATTAATGTCACCTGCTTTGTCTGTCACCTCTTGTGTAGCATAAGAAATATAGTTTATTCTGTGGCCAATATCAAGTTATTCTCAGAAATGATCTAATACTATGAGTCTCATCCCTGAATAATAAGTGATCACTGTGGATATTGAAAGATAGAAATGGAAATACTTCTGCTAGGGTAAGATCACAATGTTAATTCACAGGTGAAAGAAAAGGGAAATGTTACAAATACATAATATTTCAAATTGACTTTTTTTACTAAAAATCCATAATTTTCCATGTTTCATACATCATCAAACCGTTTTAATAACAATAAAGCAATGTGTCTGAGATTGGACAACAAAATACCTTCCAGGCTCTACTAATCTCATTGCACCTATTGGGAGAAACCATTAAGAGCACAGAGATAACTGCATAATATAGTGTAAAGTCATTGTATGCCTGTCAGAGAGAATGGGTGATATAGTGTAACTGTCTAAGTTTACAGGTAAAAGAATGAGATTCAGATCGTTTGGATTTGCTCAAGTGTGAACACAAAGTAAGTTGAAGATGCAGGGATAGTAAAGATACACAAACTACAAAGCTATTTGGGCTTCCTCCTAATGACTCCGTTAAAGACATAGGCTATCGTGCCCCTCATAACAAAGAATTGTTACTTGCTAGAAATCTTCCAACATACCTAAGACACAGCCTTAGGGCAGGAGACAATAGAGATTAATTGTTCACAGAGCTGTTAGTGAACCCTAGTTGGATGACAATATCCACAAAAGGGTGGTGGCCTAAATTGCCACTACATGCAAAGGAGGTGGGGGGAAGAAAGATAGAAACCAGAAACAAAATCAAATCTTTGTTGTGACTCTCATTATTTTAATCATGGTCTCATTCATTCATTCCTGTATTTAATGAGTATCTACTATGGACCACACTCTGTTCTAGGCACTGCAGACACCATGGTGAGCAAAACCTAGTCCTTGCTCTCATGTAGCTGTCATTCTAATAAGGAAAAGAGACAGTAAACAATGGTATATATATGTGTGTGTACATATGTATGCATGTGTATATACTGTGTGTAAATATGTATATCTCAGTGTATGTAGTGTATGAAGATGATACTTAAAAATCTAACGTTTAGATAGGTTAGTCATATAGATTAGTCAGAATAGACTATTTATTAAGAACTGTTTGAGGAGAAACCTATACAAAGTGAGAAAAAAAGCAAGTACTAACGTCTTAAAGTGGAAACATTCTCACTGTGTTTAAGGAATTGCAAGTAAGTGAGTGGAAGGAGCTTTAAGGAATTTTCAAATCTTGAGAATATGTTGGAACAGGATCACAATAGTCCCTCAATATTATTAAAAATTCATGAAGGTTCTGGAAGGAGAGAGTGAAAGAGACTTCAGGGTTCAGTAGACCCAGAGAACACTATAGACCGGACCCAGCTGGTATATTCCATGCAAAAAGGATATTTAACCTGAGAATTGTATCTTTCTTATTCAACCAAAAAATAAAATTTTTGCTTCTCTTACTTGAGTAGTTCAAACATTATATCCAGCATAAATCTAAATGCCTGGAGGTTACAGTTGAACCAAACCATATTTCATTGTATTTAACCTTTTTCTTAGGTGTTTCTCAAAGCATAGTTAACTCTATGTGCTTGACCTGAGGAAAAAATAGGACTGTGGTATATTGATAGAGAGGTTAAGGATGAATTTTTGTTTGTTTGTTTTCTGCTACTATACTTACATCATTTTCTTTTTTTTTTTTTTTTTTTTTTTTTTTTTGCGGTACGCGGGCCTCTCACTGTTGTGGCCTCTCCCGTTGTGGAGCAACAGGCTCCGGACGCGCAGGCTCAGCGGCCATGGCTCACGGGCTTAGTTGCTCCGTGGCATGTGGGATCTTCCCGGACCGGGGCACGAACCTGCGTCCCCTGCATCAGCAGGCAGACTCTCAACCACTGCGCCGCCAGGGAAGCCCTACATCATTTTCTTGAAAGGGCATAATCCTCTTAACAGTAGCTCACAGTGTCTCCTTATATATAGGCTCATTTTACTTCGAAAACAAGAGTAGAAAAGGATAAATTAGCTATTCTTCTCTACCTTTTTAAAAATATAGGTGGAACATGAATAAAACATACAGAATATTGTAAAACAACTATGTTAGAGGCACTAAGAGTTAAAATAATCATAGATATATAGACTATATTAAAAATTAGCTAATTTGTATCAATTCATTTTAAACTGCTGAAATCAGGATGTTAACATCTTTGTGACAACAAGCCTTCCCATCCAGAACACAACCTGTCTTTTCACTTACACAGGTTTGATTTCATTTCCTTCAGATTTTTTTTATGGTTCTCTTTATAGAAGTCTTATACCTTTCTTGCCAAATATGTTTTTCAAAATTACATATTTACTTTGTTGCTTGTGTGAATTGGATCTTTCCATTTGAATTGCCAATCAACATAGTATAAATTGTAGACAAATTATTAACTCTTGAGTTTAGGTAGGCAGATTGCATATTGTAAGTAAAAAAATGATAACTTTTTATTTTGTAATCCTTTCCAAATTTTTCCTATTTATTGCATTACCTAGAACTTCTGAGATAATGTTGAATGCTGTCACAGATTTTGAGCATCCATGTTTTGTTCTAATCTTTAATGGCAAAAGTTTTCACATAGTCTAATACTTCTTTTAATTTCATACATTTATTGTTACATTTAGAAAGTTTTCTCCTTTTTCTACTATTTCTGTGTCTCTAAAACTTAAATCAGGAATTTTTGCTTTATTTATCAAACATTTAATAAGCATCTACTGCAATCACATTTATCTTTCTCCTTTGTGTTATTAATGCTACATTGAAGAAGAAAATTTGTATCAAAATGATGTATGAGTTCAATATAATTCAATAAGACTACCAATCTTTTTTAAACTTCACAAACTGACATGCCAAAAGTTCATGGAAAAGTAGATATTCAAGAATGACAAAGAAAATAATGAAATTGAACAATGACGAGATTTGCAATGTCTATATTAAAAGTGATTAAACAGTATGGTATTTCAGAGAAATAATCATAGATAAGTGAATCAGTACACAAAATACCAGTTCAGATCCATGTATGGATTTCTGAGAGAAAATGGGGGTGGAGCATAACATAACAAAATACATATGGCATTTTAAATTGGTGGGGAATAAAACAGTTTACTATAAATGCTACTGGGAAAACAGATATCCATATAGTGGAAAGTATAATTATCTACCCTACTTCACACCATACAAAATTAATTTCCAGATAAATGAAAAGTTTAACTATAACATAAAATTTGAAAGTATGAGAATTAAACATTAGATGGTGTTTTCAACCTTTTCAACTTTTGAAAACCTAGATTTGAAGAAACCTTTCCTAACCAAGACATAAAACACAGCTACCCTAGAGGAAAATACTGATAGATTTACATGTACTTCTAAAAAAGTTTTCAGAGAAAATTAACTAAAAGCAAAGTTTACAAATTAAAAAAAAAAGACTGGGAAAATAATGACAACATGCATAAAAAATGGTTAATACTGATAATATGTAGGAAACTTCTGTAAAACTATGAGAAAAGGACAATTGAAACTAGAAAAAGTGTACATGAACAGAAAAATCAGAGCAAAAGAAATAGAAATAGCAGTAAAAACTTCTGCCGAACCATACTAATAATGTAGAGAATTGGAAATCAAAATGTTATTAACATATTTAATGTAACGACAAAAACACAAATAGATAACACTATTATTTTGGTGAGAATGTGGAGACCTATTCTTCTTTATACCATTTTTGAGAGTATACTGAAAAAAAGTGTGGAGTAATTTACACATATTTATCCGACTTTTAAATCCTCACATATCGTAGCTAAGTAAGCCTTTGAAGAATTCATTCTGCCATGATAGCACAGATATAAAGAACACGTATTAGCACAAGTATAAAGATATAGGTACCAAGATCTCCATTCCTGGATTATATTTTATAGCTGAAAAAATTAAAACAAACTTTCACTAGCATGTGCTGTATAACAAGCAACCACAAAATCTTAGTGGCTTACAAGATAATTTTTCCTTTCAGTTATATTGTATGTTGGTTGCTATGGGTCAACTGTTGCAAATCTGCTCAAATGGCTGGTCTTCTCATTCCCCAACCCAGGATTAAGGAAACCCCTAATTACCATGTGCTATTCTCATAGTTGATGGCTGTCAAAAATTTGTAATACATACATCAGCTACTGTTGTGACTGTGAAATCTATTAAATAAATCTACATATGCTGACCTAGAACAGTATTCATGATACATGAGGGGAAAATAAGTTTCAGAGGAATATGTATAGAATTAGCTCAGTTTCTTAAAACACTCCAACACACAAAAAGCCAAGAATTTTGTAAAAACATGTACACCTACAAAATGAAAATATTTACAGAAATACAACCTTACTTGTTAAGTGGTTACTCTTTGGTTTGGACAGAAGCAGTCAGGAAGACCAGCATATTTATGGGTGATTCTTACTTGTCATTTTATGAGTGCTTTTTTCTTTATTTTTATGTGAAAAGAAAGTCATTTTCAAAAAAGACAACTTCCCAGTCTGAAACATATTTTTAAGCATTCTTTATCAGCATGTAGAGAGCACATATTTTACAGTCAATTTAAGAGCTGTGCCAAAGAACTTGGATATTTGTTTTTTCAGTAAACATTTCTACATCATGAAGGCCAATGCACTAAGAGTTAATGAACAGAGGTGATAAACAAGGCCTGTCCACAAAGGACTGTAAGTGTTTGCACATTTTAGAACACAAAGCATGCCAGAGAATTACCAAGTAGTAAGAGCCACTCGAAGTAGTATGTCCAATTAGAAAGATGTTTCTACTAACTTCAAACCAATCATGTGATTGTTCTAAAATTCTTATTGCTATAAAGTTTGTAAATATTTTATGCTGCATTCTTTATCACATCACTAGCACTTAAACACCTTTATGGATATGCCGTTCAAATGATGTGCTGTGAGGACTACAATCCATTACAGAACCCTGAGTGGAAGAATTGGGAACACTTCCTATAGAAAGAAGTGGCACATTGGTTTAACTTTGTTTAAATGAATAGATTTTCCTCAGGCAAATGTAAGAAGGAATAACATCTTAGCCTGGGAGAACAACATGGAAAAAGTGGAAAACTATAAAAGGTATATATATTCAAAGAAAAAAAAATTTTTTTCTGGCAGAAGTTGAGTGTATGACAGTATAAGATGGCAGGAAGTTGTATTGGAAAATAAACCTATATCCTTACAGGAATGATTTTATATTCTATTTTAGGCAGTTGATAATTGATCCTATAGGAAACAGATCAAGTTTTTATGCAATTAAGTGAAATAATCAAATTTGTATTTAGAAAGGTAAGAGTAGTAGCACTAAGGAGGATGGAACAGAGAGTGAAAATGGAGTATAGGAAAGGAGTTAAGTAGCTATATCTAGTCTAGGAAAAAGATGATTATGAAGCACTGGGTATTGGGAAGAGAAGAAAAAGACGGATAATAAGATGTTTCAGAAGTGGAATACATAGGTCTTGAGGAGTGCATATGTATGCATGGGAAGGAGGTGGGAGGGGTTAGTTAAAGTTTTCATTAAACACTTTAAAATATTTCATGGAATGTCCAGTAGACAGAGAAAAAATTTACTCTAGAAATCAAGAGAGATGACAAAATTAGTGATGTAGATTTGAGAGCTGTCAACACAAATGATCATTGTTGCCGTAAAATTGAATTGGAATAACTATTCAGAGAGAGCATTGAACAAAGAGAAAATAGACTGTGAAATAAATTTAATATTATGCTACTTAAGGGTCAGATGGGAAAAAAATAGAACCAGAACACAGGGTATGGAGCATAACTATTCAAAGCAAATAGGCCTAGAATCAAGAGATTCAGGACTATGTAAGGGAAAACTGAGAATTTCAAAGTTGATCAGTACTTTCCATTATTGCTGAGAGATTAAGTATGTAGAAAAAAAATGAAGAGATACTATTAGATTTAGGAGATCATTTCTGGCATTGTGACAGCAATTTCAACACTGAAACAAGAGAACTTAGGCTGAAATACTTTCAAAAGTGAATGGGGGAGAAAAAAATGGAGTAGTGAACATGGAAGACTTACGAGAAGTTGCAATATAATGATCTCACTTATATGTGGAATCTAAAAAAGACAAACTCATAGAAACAGAATAGTAATTCTCAAAAGTGAGTCTGGAGGTGCTAGGTTAAAGGGAACAAATTTCCAGTTATAAGATGAATAACTTCTGAAGATATAATGTACAGTATGGTGAATATAATTAATAATGCTGTACCACATACTTGAAGGTTACTAAGAGAGTAGATCTTAAACATTTCTCACTACACACACACATGCACAAGTGGTGATTATGTGAGGTGATGGAGGTGTTAATTAAATCATCATGTTGTTCACCTTAAACTTACACAATGTTATATGCCAACTATATCTCAATAAAGCTGTAAAAAAGAAACCAAATGTTAAATATTCAGAAATTTTGTGAGGCCTTGACAAAGCTTTGGTAGCCTAAAATCAGCCAAGGTATTTATACTATGGAAATTGGAAATTTTAAAAAAAAGTGAACAGGAGAGAAGAAAATGGAGTAATGAACATGGAAGACTTACAAGAAGTGGGGTAGTAAATGAAAAAGGGAAGGTTGGTAATTGATGCTGAAGGAAGAAAAATACCGTTTGTTAATTTTTCCTTATTATAAAATAACAGTTTTATTGTTTAAAATATAGAAGTCAGACACAAACAAGAGAAAATTAAAAGTAACCAATAAATCACCACAAAGTTGTCTAGAATATATTCATGCTAAAATATGAGCTAAAGGAAAAAAAAACTAGCTAAAAAACACTAACATACTAGAGAGACACACATTTCATGATAAAAAGATATGACTTGAAGTTGGAAGACCTGAGCTCGAATCTTGACTATGCTATATACTAGCTGAGTGATCTTGGACAAGTCAAACAAACTTTTGAGACCTCCATAAACTGATCTTTAAAGTGATTATATGTAAAGTTTTATGTGCATATGAAAATCTATATTAAACTGTACATGACTTAAAAATACAATGAATTATTATTGATGGATTGGAAAAAAATGACTTAGGCAGGATTTTAATGGAATGGGGCAAAAAAAATGCATATCAAAAGTAATGCCACCAAGAAACTTTTGTGGTGCTCAAGAAGGAAGTCAAGTCATATACAGTGTGGTCAGAAACTCTTTTGATAATTAGAAGAGAGAAGGGCTAGAAAACTGAGGAAAAATTGTAACATGACTTTTGTGGGAATTTCTTAAAATTACTTCAGTGTAGCTCTTTTTGTAATCTGAATGGCCCAATTCACTGTTATAAGAACAGAAAAAGTAGTTTTAATATTGATGTTTCAATTATGAGTTTTATGCTATTATGCTATTATGAGTCCTAGTGTTCTTAATAAATAGAAAGGAAAACACTATTTAAATTGCTAATCAATCCAAAGATTTGCTTCTTCCTCTTTGTAGAATTTTGTTAACACAATATTGAATAAATATAACCTCTCACTAATTAAACTAACCTATTTACAGTCAGAGGACAATTTATCATGCTTCACACTTTTATTCATAACTAGTTTTCGATTAATGTTTAAAATATGAGCTTGTGAACTTCAGAGTGTAAAAAACACTCTCATTTCGATGTCACATTAGAATGTCATAATATATATTTCAATGTGGTTATTATCATGAAATTTTGAATTTAAAGTCTATTTGCAAGTTATTTTATTGCTATGATTTTGCATGTGGCACGTTCACCTTTTAAAATGCAATTTCTCTTTTAGTGAAGACATGTGGCTCTAATCTTCAAGGACCAAGTGGAACCTTTACGTCTCCCAACTTTCCATTCCAGTATGACAGCAATGCACAGTGTGTCTGGGTCATCACAGCGGTGAACACCAATAAGGTAAATGAAAACCATGTCTGATGAAAAAGCACAACCATAAAGACAAAGACATCATGAGGGAGTGCAGTGAAGAAAAATTCATACCTAACGTATGATTTCTGAAATATTTCCTACTTATCCGTTATACAAAACATAAACTTATATGAGAAATATGGAAAAAATGTTAAATACTGCAGTTCTATCCCAACTAACATATAAACGACAACACATTAAAATTATAAATTAATGTTTTCTGAGACATGCTTTTGAAGGTTGTAAGTATACTTATTTTTTTTAAAGAGGCCATAAATAATGGCTTTTCACTTCGTATCTTTCTGCTTGACATATCATTCAGGTATATCATGTTTTTATACATAGCTGCCTTTCCTTTCAATGTTTCTCTATTGCCACAGATCACATAGCTTTTCTTTATTATAAAAAGTTATTAATGTGCTCTCCACTAATAGAGGATTCATATTATGGGTACTTCTAAAGGTTGGGTTATCTTTCTATTTGACTAAAAATTAATAATACATCTAAATATGTATATGCCATGGTACTTCAAACAAAATTATAATGCTGAATGAACGAAAGAGCAGCTGAAAAATAAGCAAGTTTTCTGTTTCTGTTCTCTCTATCCTGCTTCTCCTTACAAGAATGTATAGTGAGGACCTAAATAGGAAGAGTCAGAATTCCTCTCAGAATATATGATATCTTATCTGAGTTAGATTAAGGAAAGGTTGGTGGTAGAGTCCATAAAACTGGGTCAGATTTGTAGTTCAAATACTGATTTAGACTTTACCAACTAACAATTTTGATCAAGCTATTTAACCTCTCTGAAATTCAGTTTCTTTATCTATAAAATGTATGTAATAAGAGCATGTATTTCAAAGTTATGAGAAGTAAGTGAAGTAATGCATACAGAGTACTTAGCAGAGTTAATAAGTACTTAAAAACATTAACTCATCATTAGATACAAAGTATACTATTTTCCAGACTGTTTGGGGTTTTATGTTCATAAAACAATCATAAGAGTAGCAGGGTTGTTTTAAAAATCAACTCAGTGGTCAATTACACTTGCCGTATAGGAGAGCCCTGATTTACAACTCATAAGAACTAGGTCAGAAGCCTACGCTCCCCTAAACTATCTGTATAAACCTTGGGAAAATTACTAAATCTAACTCTTCACCTTCATAAAGGAAATCATTTTACTTAACCAACCCATTTTACTTACCCAACCCAAAGGAAATCATTTTACTCACCCAACCCGAATTTACTTACTCAATTCAGCAAATGTTTATTTATCAAATACCTTCTCTGTGCAAATTATGGGTTGTTAAGGAAAAAAAATCATGAACTACTTGAGAAAAAATAAACTCACATTTATTGAACATTTAGCAACATGCCGGGTACCATTCGCCACACTTTTCATGAATTATTTAATTTTAAGACTTCCCTTAATAGATAAATAATTTTATGTCTGCATTTAATAAAGAAGATAAATAACGTGTCCAAGATCACATAGGTAGCAAAAGTCTGTACTTTATAAGATGTGTGTTATTTACAATGACGTATCTCACACTAAGACATAAGTATCTTATACTAAGATGAGCATGAAGCAAATTCATTGTAAAGTGTGGGAGAAATATATTGTATTAATCTTGTATTGAGATAGAAATCTTTTTTGTGTCATAGCAGTTACCTATAATTGTCAGCAAAATGTGGTAATTATCTCCTGCTCTATAAGATGTTTACTTTGCTAAGCTTAACTCATTTTCATTATTGAATTACCTGAAGTTTCACAGAGGTCATCACATTTCTCCTTGCTTTTCTTAACCAAACTACCAAACTTTTATCTATTCTTTCTCTCCCTAAAAAAATCGAATTTATTTTCTAAGGAAGACATAATTACTTTCTTTGCTATTTTTATCAAATAGCTGATTGAGGACATTAATTTTTGATCTGTTGGTTTATATCCATTTTAAGATACCCTGTAAAAATCCAAACATTTTCAACCATCTCCCACGATTTTATTTTACATTGTGGCCCAGTTCACTCACACACACACACACACACACAAACACACACAGAGACACACACATACATACATACAATGCTACAAAATAATTTCCCCTGACTACATGAATGCAGTTCTCTGTTTTTGATTCTAACTTGCTGTAATCTATTTTTAAAATACTGGTCATGCCTCACTAAATCAATTTTATGATGCACTACAGGTTATAACCATATATTTTGACAAATACTGTTGGAAGATTTGTTTACATAGATTACCATGTCAGAACTCTTTTGGGAAGATAGTTACTGGCATAAACCACAGGCGCAGAGCTCTCTTAGTTGGTATAAACCCAAATTAACCAAGATACTTAACCCCTCAATATCTATGATTTTCTTCAAAAATCATTGCTCATGTTTTTCTTTATGTTTGATAATTTAAAAGCAATCATTGGGGAGGGTTCAAGATGGTGGTATTGGAAGATCCTGAACTCAACTCTTCCCACAGATACAACAAATATACAACTACATATGGGATAATTCCCTCTGAAAGGGGCCTGAAAACACAACAGAATCTCCACAACAAAGGGTGAAAGGACAGCCACAAAGGGTAAAGGGACAGTTAGGAGAAACAGAGATGCAGTCATGCCAAGGAAAAAAGATACACCCTGGCCACAGTGATTCACAGTCTGGAAGGATCACAAGGTATGGATATTTTCCTTGAGAAGCAAGAGATTTGAACTTCATGTCAAGCACCCCAACCCTTAGATCCTTCACAGGAAAGATGAGCCCCTAAAACACATGGCTTTGAAAAACAATGGGTAATACATCCAGGAAAACTGTAGAACTACAGTGAATGGAAAACTCGCTCTTAAAGGGGTCACATGCAGACTCAGTCAACCTGAAAACCAGCACAAAATGACCAGATTGAAAAGTGATTTAAATCACTTGAAAAGGTCAAAGGTAAAGGGGACTCCCTTACTGATCTTAAAGTGTCTGCTGGAGAGGCAGGAACCAGTTGAGATGCTCTCTGGGGACTAAGACACTGATGGGAGCCATTTTTGAAATATCAGGGTACCTTGCTAATACCATCTCTGGAAAGCACCATTTAGGATATCTCCATCTAACCTGTTACTGCCAGTGGATGTTCCCCACAAAGATCTCCACCTACTCCTGTGCCTTGGCCAAGCCACAGAACCAGCTGGGATGTGACTCTGCCCAGTGTCCAGCAGCTACCATGACCAGGCCCTGCAGTCAGCCATGATAGAGGCCAGCCCTGCCCACCAGCACACTGCAGCAGCAGCTGAAGCCCCTCCACAACAGGAGGATGCATGCAGTCCACATAGGAGATACCCCTTGAGTGCCTGGCACTTCTGAGCCCTACAGAACATCTCCTACATAAAGTCACTCCTCCAAGACTGGGAGAGGTAGCTGATTTACCTAATACATAGAGACAAATACAGAGAATTAGGCAAAATGAGGAGACAGAGGACTATGTTACAAGTGAAAGAACAAGACAATGCCTCAGAAAACAAAATAAAGCAGAGTTAAACAATCTACTTTATACAGAGTTCAAAGTAATAGTCATAAATATTCTCACTGAACACAGGAGAAGAATGGACAGACACAGTGAGAACTTCAACAAAGAGACAGAAAATATGAGGAAATACCAAACAGAAGTTATAACTGAACTGAAAAATACACTATAGGGGTTCAAAAACAAGTTGGATGAGGTAGAAGAATGAATAAGCAAGCTGGAAGACAAGCCAATGGAACTCACCCAGACAGAGCAGCAAAATGAATAAAGAATTTAAAAAAACTGAATACATCTTAAGAAACCTGTGGGACAAGATCAACAGGAATAACATTTGTGTTATAGTGGTCCCAGAAGGAAGAAAAAGAAAAAATGAGGAAAATTATTGAAGAAATAATGGCTGAAAATTTTCATAATCTGGAGGGGAAACAGACATCAAGATCCAGAAAGCAGAGAATTCTAAATTAGATGGACCCAGAGAGACACATAACAAGACACATTATAATTAAAAATGGTAAAAGTCAAGGACAAAGAGAGAATACTAAAAGCAGCAAGAGAAAAACAACCTGTTACACGTAAGGGAAACACCATAAGGCTATCAGCAGTTTTTTTGTTTTGTTTTGTTTTGTTTTTTTCAGCAGAAATCTTACAGGCCAAAAGCAGTGGCATGGCATATTTAAAGTGCTGAAAGGAAAAAACAACCAACCAAGAATTCTGCAGTAACATACCCAGGAAGGTTATCATTCAGAATTGAAAGAGAGATTAAGAGTTTCCCAGGGGGCTTCCCTGGTGGCGCAGTGGTTGAGAGTCCACCTGCCGATGCAGGGGACACGGGTTCGTGCCCCGGTCCGGGAAGATCCCACATGCCGTGGAGCGGCTATGCCCGTGAGCCATGGCCGCTGGGCCTGCGCGTCCGGAGCCTGTGCTCCGCGACAGGAGAGGCCACAGCAGTGAAAGACCCGTGTACCGCAAAAGAAAAAAAAAAAAAACCGTCTACAAAAAAAATTTGGGCTTCCCTGGTGGCGCAGTGGTTGAGAGCCCGCCTGCCGGTGCAGGGGACACGGGTTCATGCCCCAGTCCGGGAAGATCCCACATGCCACGGAGCGGCTGGGCCCGTGAGCCATGGCCGCTGGGCCTGCGCGTCCGGAGCCTGTGCTCCGCAACGGGAGAGGCCACAACAGTGAGAGGCCCGTGTACCGCAAAAAAAAAAAAAAAAAAAAAGAGTTTCCCAGGGAAGCATAAGCTAAAGAACTTCACCACCACTAAACTGGCCCTGAGAAAAATGTTAAAGGACCTTCTTTAGGCTGAAAATAAATGTCAGTAATTAAATAATAAGAAAACAAAGTAAAAATCCACTGCAAAAGGTAAATATATAACAAAGGTAGTATATCAATTACTTATAAAGCAAGCATGAGGATTAAAAGACAAAAGTAGTAAAATTACAATAGTTAAGGGATACATAAAAAGATGTAAAGTGTGTCATCAAAAGTATAAAACACTTGGAGAAGTGAAGATATACAGCATTGGAATTTGTTCAAATTTAAGTTCCTAACAACTTAAGACAAACTGCTATTTAATTAGAATGTAGTATGTGAGCCTCATGATAATTACAAGGAAAAAACATAAAGTAAGTACACAAAAAAATGAACAGAAATTTAAAAATAATGCTAAAGAAAACAACCAAAACCCAAGGAAAAGAGAGAGGAAGAAAAGAACAGAGAAAAACTACAGAAACCAGAAAACAATTACCAAAGTGGCAATAAGTACATACCTATCAATAATTACTTTAAATGTAAATGGATGAAATTTTCCAATGAAAAGACCTAGGGAGAATAAATGGATTTAAAAAAAAAAAAAAAGACCCATCTGAATGCTACTTACAAGTGACTCACTTCAGGAGTGAGAACACACACAAACTAAAGGTGAAGGGATGGAAAAAGATATTCCATGCAAATGGAAATGAAAAGAAAGCTAATATGATACTCATATAAGAAAAAGTAGACTTTAAAATAAAGACGATAATAAAAGACAGGGGCGTTACATAATGATAACAGAGCCAGTCCACCAAGAAGATACAGCATTTATAAATGTATATGTACCTAACATAACACCAAGATATATAAAACAAATATTAACAGACTTAAAAGGAGAAATTGAAAGCAATACAGTAATAGTAAGGGACTTGAGCACCCCAGTTACATCAATGTATAGATCATCCTGGCAGACAATCAATAATGAAACAATAGACCTAAACAACACCTTACACCAAATTAAGTCCTTAATAGGCATATAGAACAGTCCATCCAAAATCAGCAGAATACAAATTCTTGTCAAGTGCACATGGAACATTCTCCAGGAGAGTTCACATGTTAAGGGCCCAAAACAATTCACAATACATTCAAGAAGATTTTTTTTTTTTTTTTGGCGGTACACAGGCCTCTCACTGTTGTGGCCTCTCCCGTTGCGGAGCACAGGCTCCGGACACGCAGGCTCAGCAGCCATGGCTCACGGGCCCAGCTGCTCTGTGGCATGTGGGATCTTCCCAGACTGGGGCACGAACCCACGTCCCCTGCATCGGCAGGCGGACTCTCAACCACTGTGCCACCAGGGAAGCCAGAGCCTGGTGTCTTCTAGAAACTAAAAAGATGACAGCGGTCCTGTGGCATAGTGGGTAAGGAGAAGAATGTAAGAAATGGAGGCTATAGAGCTGATTAAAGCTCGGATCATACAGGGCCCTCTGCGATCCATCCAAAAATGTAATGAGAAACATGATATCTCTTACTTCATTTAGATATCTCTTAAGTGTCACTTTCTCTCCCCTGAATCACTGACCACCTCCATCTCTATCTCCTTGCTTTATTTTTTTATAGCATCTTGTAACACATCAGTATTTGAAGATCTCATATTGTATGGTATTATATTATATGCTGCTTCTCTATCTTTTGTATACTTCCCCAAGAAGGGAGGAAAGTTTGTCTATATCCCCAGCAGTAGAATAACACCTGGTAAAGAGTAGGCTCCAAATACAAATTTATAGAATGAATTAAACAAATTAAAAGTTTTTAGGAAGAAGATTTAT
The DNA here is from genome assembly GCF_964165515.1 of Mesoplodon bidens. Taxonomy (NCBI): domain Eukaryota; kingdom Metazoa; phylum Chordata; class Mammalia; order Artiodactyla; family Ziphiidae; genus Mesoplodon; species Mesoplodon bidens. The sequence continues at coordinate 53,699,082 of NC_138173.1, read as the reverse complement.
CTGATTGGTGTTTCAACATAACATCCACAATTTTCTTTTTTTTTTTTACCTAGTAAGCCTTTGTAAACAGTTTATTAATATTTTTCAATAACCTGATTTTTTTTTGCTTTATAACAAATTTAATCAGTTATACATATACATATGTTCCCATATCCCCTCCCTTTTGCATCTCCCTCCCACCCTCCCTATCCCACCTCTCCAGGCGGTCACAAAGCACCGAGCTGATCTCCCTGTGCTATGCGGCTGATTCCCACTAGCTATCTACCTTACGTTTGGTAGTGTATATATGTCCATGCCGCTCTTTCACTTTGTCACAGCTTACCCTTCCCCCTCCCCATATCCTCAAGTCCATTCTCTAGTAGGTCTGTGTCTTTATTCCTGTCTTACCCCTATGTTCTTCATGACATTTTTTTTCTTAAATTCCATATATATGTGTCAGCATACAGTATTTGTCTTTCTCTTTCTGACTTACTTCACTCTGTATGACAGACTCTAGGTCCATCCACCTCATTACAAATAGCTCAATTTCATTTCTTTTTATGGCTGAGTAATATTACATTGTATATATGTGCCACATCTTTTTTACCCATTCATCCGATGATGGACACTTAGGTTGTTTCCACCTCCGGGCTATTGTAAATAGGGCTGCTACGAACATTTTGGTACATGTCTCTTTTTGAATTATGGTTTTCTCAGGGTATATGCCCAGTAGTGGGATTGCTGGGTCATATGGTAGTTCTATTTGTAGTTTTTTAAGGAACCTCCATACCGTTCTCCATAGTGGCTGTACCAATTCACATTCCCACCAGCATTGTAAGAGTGTTCCCTTTTTTCCACACCCTCTCCATCATTTATTGTTTCTAGATTTTTTGATGATGGCCATTCTGACTGGTGTGAGATGAGATCTCATTGTAGTTTTGATTTGCATTTCTCTAATGAGTAAAGATGTTGAGCATCCTTTCATGTGTTTGTTGGCAGTCTGTATATCTTCTGTGGAGAAATGTCTATTTAGGTCTTCTGCCCATTTTTGGAATGGGTTGTTTGTTTTTTTGTTATTGAGCTGCATGAGCTGCTTATAAATTTTGGAGATTAATCCTTTGTCAGTTGCTTCATTTGAAAATATTTTCTCCCATTCTGAGGGTTGTCTTTTGGTCTTGTTTATGGTTTCCTTTGCTGTGCAAAAGCTTTTAAGTTTCATTAGGTCCCATGTGTTTATTTTTGTCTTTATTTCCATTTCTCTAGGAGGTGGGTCAAAAAGGATCTTGCTGTGATTTATGTCATAGAGTGTTCTGCCTATGTTTTCCTCTAAGAGTTTGATAGTGTCTGGCCTTACATTTAGGTCTTTAATCCATCTTGAGCTTATTTTTTTGTATGGTGTTAGGGAGTGATCTAATCTCATACTTTTACATGTCCCTGTCCAGTTTTCCCAGCACCACTTATTGAAGAGACTGTCCTTTCTCCACTGTACATTCCTGCCTCCTTAATCAAAGATAAGGGGACCATATGTCCGTGGGTTTATCTCTGGGCTTTCTATCCTGTTCCATTGATCTAGCTCTATCTTTCTGTTTTTGTGCCAGTACCATACTGTCTTGATTACTGTAGCTTTGTAGTATAGTCTGAAGTCAGGGAGCCTGATTCCTCCAGCTCCATTTTTCGTTCTCAAGATTGCTTTGGCTATTCGGGGTCTTTTGTGTTTTCATACAAATTGTGAAATTTTTTGTTCTAGTTCTGTGAAAAATGCCAGTGGTAGTTTGATAGGGATTGCATTGAATCTGTAGATTGCTTTGGGTAGTAGAGTCATTTTCACAGTGTTGATTCTTCCAATCCAAGAACATGGTACATCTCTCCATCTATTTGTATCATCTTTAATTTCTTTCATCAGTGTCTTATAATTTTCTGCATACAGGTCTTTTGTCTCCTTAGGTAGGTTTATTCCTAGATATTTTATTCTTTTTGTTGCAGTGGTAAATGGGAGTGTTTCCTTGATTTCACTTTCAGATTTTTCATCATTAGTATATAGGAATGCCAGAGATTTCTGTGCATTAATTTTGTATCCTGCAACTTTACCAAATTCATTGATTAGCTTTAGTAGTTTTCTGGTAGCATCTTTAGGATTCTCTATGTATAGTATCATGTCATCTGCAAACAGTGACAGCTTTACTTCTTCTTTTCCGATTTGGATTCCTTTTATTTCCTTTTCTTCTCTGATTGCTGTGGCTAAAACTTCCAAAACTATGTTGAATGAGAGTGGTGAGAGTGGGCAACCTTGTCTTGTTCCTGATCTTAGTAGAAATGGTTTCAGTTTTTCACCAATGAGGACGATGCTGGCTGTGGGTTTGTCATATATGGCCGTTATTATGTTGAGGAAAGTTCCCTCTATGCCTACTTTCTGCAGGGTTTTTATCATAAATGGGTGTTGAATTTTGTCGAAAGCTTTCTCTGCATCTATTGAGATGATCATATGGTATTTCTCCTTCAGTTTGTTAATATGGTGTATCACGTTGATTGATTTGCATATATTGAAGAATCCTTGCATTCCTGGAATAAACCCCACTTGATCATGGTGTATGATCCTTTTAATGTGCTGTTGGATTCTGTTTGCTAGTATTTTGTTGAGGATTTTTGCATCTATGTTCATCAGTGATATTGGCCTGTAGTTTTCTTTCTTTGTGACATCCTTGCCTGGTTTTGGTATCAGGGTGATGGTGGCCTCGTAGAATGAGTTTGGGAGTGTTCCTCCCTCTGCTATATTTTGGAAGAGTTTGAGAAGGATAGGTGTTAGCTCTTCTCTAAATGCTTGATAAAATCGCCTGTGAAGCCATCTGGTCCTGGGCTTTTGTTTGTTGGAAGATTTTTTATCACAGTTTCAGTTTCAGTGCTTGTGATTGGTCTGTTCATATTTTCTATTTCTTCCTGATTCAGTCTTGGCAGGTTGTGCATTTCTAAGAATTTGTCCATTTCTTCCAGGTTGTCCATTTTATTGGCATAGAGTTGCTTATAGTAATCTCTCATGATCTTTTGTATTTCTGCAGTGTCAGTTGTTACTTCTCCTTTTTCATTTCTAATTCTATTGATCTGAGTCTTCTCCCTTTTTTTCTTGATGAGTCTGGCTAATGGTTTATCAATTTTGTTTATCTTCTCAAAGAACCAGCTTTTAGTTTTATTGATCTTTGCTATCATTTCCTTCATTTCTTTTTCATTTATTTCTGATCTGATTTTTATGATTTCTTTCCTTCTGCTAACTTTGGGATGTTTTTGTTCTTCTTTCTCTAATTGCTTTAGGTGCAAGGTTAGGTTGTTTATTCGAGATGTTTCCTGTTTCTTAAGGTGGGATTGTATTGCTATAAACTTCCCTCTTAGAACTGCTTTTGCTGCATCCCATAAGTTTTGGGTCGTCGTGTCTCCATTGTCATTTGTTTCTAGGTATTTTTTAATTTCCTCTTTGATTTCTTCAGTGATCACTTCGTTATTAAGTAGTGTATTGTTTAGCCTCCATGTGTTTGTATTTTTTACAGCTCTTTTCCTGTAATTGATATCTAGTCTCATAGCATTGTGGTCGGAAAAGATATTTGATACAATTTCAATTTTCTTAAGTTTACCAAGGCTTGATTTGTGACCCAAGATATGATCTATCCTGGAGAATGTTCCATGAGCACTTGAGAAAAATGTGTATTCTGTTGTTTTTGGATGGAATGTCCTATAAATGTCAATTAAGCCCATCTTGTTTAATGTATCATTTAAAGCTTGTGTTTCCTTATTTATTTTCATTTTGGATGATCTGTCCATTGGTGAAAGTGGGGTGTTAAAGTCCCCTACTACGATTGTGTTACTGTCGATTTCTCCTTTTATGGCTGTTAGTATTTGCCTTATGTATTGAGGTGCTCCTATGTTGGGTGCATAAATATTTACAATTGTTATATCTTCTTCTTGGATCGATCCCTTGATCATTATGTAGTGTCCTTCTTTGTCTCTTCTAGTAGTCTTTATTTTAAAGTCTCTTTTGTCTGATATGAGAATTGCTACTCCAGCTTTCTTTTGGTTTCCATTTGCATGGAATATCTTTTTCCATCCCCTTACTTTCAGTCTGTATGTGTCTCTAGGTCTGAACTGGGTCTCTTGTAGACAGCATATATATGGGTCTTGTTTTTGTATCCATTCAGCCAAGCTGTGTCTTTTGGTGGGAGCATTTAGTCCATTTACATTTAAGGTAATTATTGATATGTATGTTCCTATTCCCATTTTCTTAATTGTTTTGGGTTCATTATTGTAGGTCTTTTCCTTCTGTTGTGTTTCTTGCCTAGAGGAGTTCCTTTAGCATTTGTTGTAAAGCTGGTTTGGTGGTGCTGAACTCTCTCAGCTTTTGCTTGTCTGTAAACATTTTAATTTCTCCATCAAATCTGAATGAGATCCTTGCTGGGTAGAGTAATCTTGGTTGCAGGTTTTCCTCCTTCATCACTTTAATTATGTCCTGCCACTCCCTTCTGGCTTGTAGAGTTTCTGCTGAGAGATCAGCTGTTATCCTGATGGGGATTCCCTTGTGTGTTATTTGTTGTTTTTGCCTTGCTGCTTTTAATATGATTTTTTTGTGTTTAATTTTTGACAGTTTGATTAATATGTGTCTTGGCGTATTTCTCCTTGGATTTATTCTGTATGGGACTCTCTGTGCCTCCTGGACTTGATTAACTATTTCCTTTCCCATATTAGGGAAGTTTTCAACTATAATCTCTTCAAATATTTTCTCAGTCCCTTTCTTTTTCTCTTCTTCTTCTGGAACCCCTATAATTCGAATGTTGGTGCATTTAATGTTGTCCCAGAGGTCTCTGAGACTGTCCTCTGTTCTTTTCATTCTTTTTTCTTTATTTTGCTCTGCAGCAGTTATTTCCACTATTTTATCTTCCACCTCACTTATCTGTTCTTCTGTCTCAGTTATTCTGCTATTGATCCCATCTAGAGTATTTTTTATTTCATTTATTGTGTTTTTAATCGATGCTTGACTCATCTTTAGTTCTTCTAGGTCCTTGTTAACTGTTTCTTGCATTTTGTCTATTCTGTTTCTAAGATTTTGGATCTTGGAAATAGAATCTTGGATCATCTTTACCATCATTATTCTGAATTCTTTTTCAGGTAGACTGCCTATTACCTCTTCATTTGTTAGGTCTGGTAGGTTTTTATCTTGCTCCTTCACCTGCTGTGTGTTTTTCTGTCTTCTCATTTTGCTTATGTTACTGTGTTTGGGGTCTCCTTTTTGCAGGCTGCAGGTTCATAGTTCCCGTTGTTTTTGGTGTCTGTCCCCAGTGGCTAAGGTTGGTTTAGTGGGTTGTGTAGGCTTCCTGGTGGAGGGGACTAGTGCTTGTGTTCTGGTGGATGAGGCTGGATCTTGTCTTTCTGGTGGGCAGGTCCACGTCTGGTGGTGTGTTTGGGGGTGTCTGCGGACTTTTTATGATTTTAGGCCACCTCTCTGTTAATGGGTGGCGTTGTGTTCCTGTCTTGCTAGTTGTTTGGCATAGGGTGTCCAGCACTGTAGCTTGCTGGTTGTTGAGTAAAGCTGGGTGCTGGTGTTGAGATGGAGATGTCTGGAAGATTTTCGCCGTTTGATATTATGTGGAGCTGGGAGGCCTCTTGTGGACCAGTGTCCTGAAGTTGGCTCTCCCACCTCAGAGGCACAGCACTGACTCCTGGCTCCTCAATTTGGGATGATTTGTTGTCTATTCATGTATTCCACAGATGCAGGGTACATCAAGTTGATTGTGGAGCTTTAATCCGCTGCTTCTGAGGCTGCTGGGAGAGGTTTCCCTTTCTCTTCTTCGTTCTCACAGCTCCTGCGTGTCAGCTTTGGATTTGGCCCCGCCTCTGCGTGTAGGTCGCCGGAGGGCGTCTGTTCTTCGCTCAGACAGGACAGGGTTAAAGGAGCAGCCTCTTCGGGGACTCTGGCTCACTCATTCCAGGCGGGAGGGAGGGGCATGGAGTGCGGGGCGAGCCTGCAGCGGCAGAGGTCGGCGTGACGTTGCACCAGCCCGAGGCGCGCCGTGCGTTCTCCCAGGGAAGCCGGCCCTGGATCCCGGGACCCCGGCAGTGGTGTGCTGCACAGGCTCCCGGAAGGGCGGTGTGAACAGTGACCTGCGCTTGCACACAGGCTTCTTGGCGGCGGCAGCAGCAGCCCCCGCGTCCCACGCCCGTCTCTGGGCTCCGCGCTTTCAGCCACAACTCGCGCCTGTCTGTGGAGCCCCTTTAAGCAGCGCTCTTAATCCCCTCTCCTCGCGCACCAGGAAACCAAGAGGGAAGAAAAAGTCTCTTGCCTCTTAGGCAGCTCCAGAGTTTTCCCGGACTCCCTCCCGGCTAGCTGTGGCACATTAGCCCCCTTCAGGCTGAGTTCTCGCCGCCAGCCCCAGTCCTCTCCCTGCGCTCTGACCGAAGCCCGAGCCTCAGCTTCCAGCGCCTCCCGCCCCGGCAGGCGAGCAGACAAGCCTCTCGGGCTGGTGAGTGCCGCTCGGCACCGCTCCTCTGTGCGGGAATCTCTCGCTTTGCCCTACCCAGGTATGTGGGGAGTTTCTTGCCTTTTGGGAGGTCTGGGGTCTTCTGCCAGCGTTCAGTAGGTGTTCTGTAGGAGTTGTTCCACGTGTAGCTGTATTTCTGGTGTATCCGTGGGGAGGCAGGTGATCTCCGCGTCTTCAACATTCACAGTTTTCAAAAGAGGCTTATTAATTGAAGTGCAGTTCACAAAACAGCAAATAGTATAAATATCTCTCCCTACTTTTTTCCCAACCACTCACCCCGAAGAATATTCATTCATGGAACAGCAATCTTTCTTCCTGGATAACTGGCAAACAGTGAGTTCAGTGGCAAATAATTCCTCTTATACCCTAACTTCTTGGGCTTCTACCTAAATTGCTTACTCAAGAAGATAATTTTGGCAGTAAACAAGGTCTTCCATAAATATTAACTGATAAAGATTCATTAACACTTGAAGAAATTACATGAACAAAAAATAAAGTTAACAACAAAGAGCATGAATTGAGAAGCTAATATATTGCATCCTTCCTCTTTGGTCTCAAAGAAAAACAATAAAAATAAGCTGAGGGGCTTCCCTGGTGGCACAGTGGTTGAGAGTCCGCCTGCCGATGCAGGGGCCATGCGTTTGTGCCCCAGTCCGGGAAGATCCCACATGCCGTGGAGCGGCTGGGCCCGTGAGCCATGGCCGCTGAGCCTGCGCGTCTGGAGCCTGTGCTCCACAACGGGAGAGGCCACAACAGTGAGAGGCCCGCGTACCGCAAAAAAAAAAAAAAAAACTGAGGATGGGAATTAGAATCCACTGTATGGTTCATTATATACAAAAATGTATAGTATCTCACTACCATGTTGTATGTTTAGTCATTTTAAACTAATCTCATTTTTTAATAAAGTTTCAAGTCCGGGGTTCTCTACATAAAAATAGTATAGATGAATAAATGGAGAGATAGGTATTCTGGATCAGACTGACGTCATTATTAATGAGTGACAAAACCCAGCAAAATAGTACTTCTTACCAAATTCACTTTAATGAGACGTACTCATATTTGTTTAAAATTTGTTTCAATATGTACAACCTAACATGTACACATTTGTAGTGAATATCCTCCTAAAACCAGCAACAGTATCTGCAAGCATTTTCTTCAAAATTTGTAACTTCAAGTTGATCATTTATATGTATTATGAAATTTAAATTATATCCTCCAGTAGCAAAACATGAATAAATGACAGAAAGAACCAATGGTTTTGTACAGTTTTGTTATAGATTTAATATTTGATGCATTTTTCATTTTGTGTAGTTTCTTCCCTTCAGTGAAACATTTGTAGTGCCATATTTAATGTCATTGTTACATACCAGCAACCCCCTAGAGGGGAAGAGCAGTGCACAAATACAAAAGGCATAGAAAAATAAACAAAGCTGAAAGCTTTTTATCATTCCATCAGTATCTTTCTGTGTCTCCAGATTCCCCTCCTGTCTCTAAAATATGAGCCTTTGTAATAATTGAAACTATTAACCTGATTCTGGCAGCAAAGTGGATGAACCTAGAGAATTCCCTAGGCTAGCACTCCTCATTTTTGAATGGTCTAGTCCGAGAGTCTTGGAATACATCTTCTGTCATAAAATATAAATATTATAGTGTATAATCCTTCTAGAATATGAGAGATTAATTTCTTCCTCCAAAATGAGATTACTTTCAAATAAATAAATGTTGGGTTTATATGTGTTATATTTAAACCTTTTTTATCTTACAGTATTTGTTTCACAAATTTCATGTAAATTTTCCTTTTTACAAAAATAGGCAAATTAGGATGATTACTGATTAAACAGTTATTGAACATTAATTTTCCATGTACACATGTAATATATATCACACACAATACATATCACAAAACAGTAAAATTTTAGGATTATTCTGAAATACATGATTTTTTGGACAAATGGATTGAATATTCTGCTTTATCTGGATTAGACTATACCCAATAAAATTTAATAAAATAGTCCTATGAGGCATAGATTTTTGAGTGAGCTTTTGACTGGTGCTTCTATATGTATGAAAAGAGAAAAAGGGAAAAATAACTACAATCATTTTTTTGGGGGGGTAAAAAATCTAGATTGAGTCCACTCTTCTCCATCCCTAATTTTACAGCTCAAGTTTAGTCCCTCGATCTCTGTAACTCTCCCCTACTCCACTTCAAATACAGATTGTTCCTGCTGCCAAAGTGAGCATATGAAAAGCAAATAAAACCCTATCAACACACCACTCAAAACTCATATTTGCTGCTCCTCATTTATAAGATAAAGTTCAAAGTCCTTAACATGATATAGCTCCTACCTCCATTTTTAGCCTTCCTTTTAATCACTTCCTGTTTCACAGTTGATATTACAGAAACAAAAAAGAATATTTCTTTCTACTGTGCCATTTTTTATGCTCTTTTCTACAATGTTCTTCCCCAGTTCCCATCTTTACCTTCCTTTGCACTGCCTGGGGATTCTCTCTTGGGGGAAATCTTTCCATTTTACTCTTTAATTGGATTGGGCAGCTCTCATCTCTGCCCATGTTAACCCTGTGTGTCCATATCCCAAAGCACTTAACACAGGGTATTGTATTTATCTTGTTTATGTCTTATCTCCAAACTGGACTGTGATCGCTAAGGTCTCAGACATGTATGAATAAGGAAGTTCTTTAATTATATGTCAAATTGATTGTGTAATATAGCATTACATACTTTAAGCTTTGTATGCAAAGCTTACACTTTGTATATTTTGTATTTATGCATTCTGGATTTCCTCACCTGGTAAGAAATATACTTGTTAATAACAGAGTGAATTATAGTCATTCTGAAATGAGCTTAATGGAGAAAATATTATTTTCTTCCAGAAAAGATAAATTTCTAGCAGCATAGATTTGGGGGAAGAAACTCTCCTCCTTAAATCACAGTGGGGTTGCCAGAAATAGAACTTCATCCTCAAGATCCATTGTGAACAGATGTCAACGTTTATTTTATGATTAGCTAATAATAACTGTCATTTATTGAAGGCCTACTGTATATCAAGCACAGTATGTTCTGTTTTACAAACTTTGTTTAATGTAATACCTACTCCAACCTTAGGAATTATGAATTATAAATACTCTTTTATAGTTATGAAACTTCCCCAAAATAATGTAACATTCCATGACAGAGAGAGACTTAAACCATATCTTTGCCTGTACCCTTATATTATCTTGTTTCACTAATGTGATTAGCTTGGTATTAATATTAAAGCATCATTAATTTGTTTAGTTAAATATCATCAAAGCTTCATTTAATTCCAATACTAATTATATTGGTGCAAATTGACCAATACAGGAAACTGACTGGAGAAATACTAAGAAATTTCATCAGCTTCCAGATTTATTTTGCAGCAAAAACATACAGACTTTATCATGGAAGATAAAATCGCTTATACCAATCCATGCTTTCTGTATTTTTCCCCCAAGGAATTGACATAATATTTATTACTTGTCAGATTTCAGAAATTATCTTCCCTTGCCATCACTATTTAAAACATGAGGCATATGTGCAACTTCAAAGAACTTACTTAGAAGTTATGCTATTATATATCAGGTATTTGGCAGACAGAAGGTATTTCCTAAGTTGCAGACGTTTACTATGCAAATGGAGAATAGTGTGAAGTTTGAGCACTTGGATTGCCACATCAGGGAAGTCTGAGATTGAATTTAGTCCCATCACTTTCAGCCAAATAAACACAGACAAATTACTGGGCAAAGAATTTTTTAAAACTTAGAATTGAATATACTGATGTATCCACTAGAATGTTTTCAGTTTACGTATGGGAAAGATGGTTTAAATAATAAGGAAATGCATTATTTAGCACAGCATACTATCCAGAGGTATGGAAGACTCAGACATACAGTAAAAACATCCATCTCTTGGCTCTGGGCATCTCCATGTGTTAGTTTTGTCCTTAAACTACATATTGCAAGATGGCTGCAGTAGCTCTAGTCAGTACATCCAGATCCAGTCACCTCCAAAGCAGACTGATTCTTTGTGTTTCATTTGAGCATGAAGAAATATTTTCCTGAAAGCACCCGACCCCCAGAAGATTGCTCCTCACCTTCCACTGACTGACCAAAATTAAGTGACATAGTAAGATCTAATCTTATCCATGACAAATGAAGTGGAACGGCTAATATTGGCATAGACTCATTAGGAGCCATTCCATGGAACTTGGTATGGGATCAGCAGTCCCTAAAGCATAAGAATGCACATAGAAAGATACATAGCTGAACAAAATCAGTGTCCTGTTCGGAAGAGAAAAGTCTGGAGTGAACAAGTAAGATGGCCTTTGGATAAGCAATCAATAGTTTCCGCCACAGTCCACCCGTTTTGTTATCAAATGTTCATCCAAATGCATAGTTCTTTCCCTACGTTCACTTTGAAAAATGTTTACATGAAAAAATGCTGTCTTCATTAATAGAGAAAACCAAAAATCTTAACCAGTTACATGCAACTCTAGTATCTCCAAGTATTGTGCTGGCTTCTCCATTATATCCAGATTTAGTTCCTCATTATCTAGAGGCCTATAGCCAATAGACAGTTATCATCACATCCCAAATAAATGTGATATCCGTCATAGTTGAAACTTCAGAGGTCAGTCATTGGTTCATAGAAGAATATATCCTGCTGGTTAAGAAGACTGGTGAAGACTACCTTCGATGGAAGGGGGATGAGTTCCTTGATCAGCCTGGAATGTAGCAGAACCCATTTTACCTCACTAGAACTTTACTTTGTCATAGTCTGATATGGCTTCTGGTTCTGACTTGTGGGAAGATTTTTTTCTATTGGATAATGCTGCTCTAGGACATCAGTGCCATTACATATTACAACTACTATTGCTTCTAAAACTGGATGTTTCTGCTGCTTTTGCCACCCTCTGCCGGAATCCATGGTTTGGGTAGCTTAGGTTTCATGCCTGAACTCTGGTTGCAGTTAATGATGAGGAAGATAACATCTAACCATGCTGGGAAGTATACTATGCTTCCTACCAAGCCTCCTAATTTTGCAAACATGAGGATATTCAGCTTCTGAGTGGCCAAACTAATATATAAATGGAAGCTACCTATAGTTTTAGGGTTAAAATGAAGCAGTGCACATGTGGCACTGAGACCAGGACTCACACAATATAAATATTTGCCAATTTAAAAAAATTTCATGGGTAAAAGATACAAAGCGTATAAACGGGGATTCCACATGACTTCATAAAACATAATGATGGAGAAGTCATGGTTTTAAACCCTCTGTGAATGATGGAGAGAATGACAATTATGAAACATAGATTCTATACCAGTTCTATCAAAATACCTTGTGAAAACCCATGTCTTAAGCCTTATGGGAGATGGATCTACTAACCACTTAATATTTAATATTATTTACAGATTTCTCACTTCTGGAAAGCCAATGTTAATATGCATGAGAATACTGTTAATTGATTACATTAGTAGCTTAAATTTTTTAACATAAGCCTCAATTAGCAACGTCATATAGTAATTTGGAATCGGCACTTTACAAGTGGAAGCCAAGAGTATGGCTTATTTGGTTAAAAAATCAAGACAATTATAAATTATTTTATATTTAGGGGCATATTTTATTATCACAACTTTTTCTTCAACAGTCCTATGACCTAAATGCAGGTTTTTTTCCCACCCACAAATGATTAGGAACAAATATGAAAGGCAAGATGTATGACGTTCCTTTCCCTTCTAATATGCATTATATTCTTCCTATTTTCCTACTAAATGTTTCAGCCCTACTGCCAACTATATATGTAGAGAAAGTAGTTATATTACACTGATGAGAACTGATTTTTTAATTACCTTTTCATTTCATTTTCATGTTATACAAAGATAAAGGGACGGAAAGTGGCTATTTTCTCCTCCATGTTACAGGAGAATCCAGAAAAAGAAAATTTCACATCACACTCCTGATGTTACTTATTACATTTTTGTGTGAAAAAAAATGTTTTGTTGTTTTGTTTTTGTTTTTACAAATTACCTTTATACATTCTACTGGGTTTTTTTTGTTTTTTTTTTTTTACTTTTGGAAATATCTCAGTGTACCATTTTTGAATTTTACTGTAATGCTTTACTTATGTTAATGTCTCCAGCTGAGGCCAAAGTAGTTTTATTCTTTTTATGCATAGATTTTACTTCTAAAGAACCAGTCCAGTAATGACGTTTAAACTAAGCATACAAGAATCAAATTAAAATGAATGTGTTCTACAAATTCAATCAGACTATTTTAGCTTCTCAGTGATTCAGTGTCATTGAAACTGTTCAAGAATTATAAGTGTCTAAAATTTCAGTGACAGCTCAGTGGTTAAGTGCTTATCTGAAAGTGTATGGATTAGTTAGTAATTAATTCATCACTTAATTTAAAATGAAGTAGAGTTCTCATTATTGCATATATACACGCATGAACCTCAGTTACAATTCAGGAAAAATAAAATCTATCATTAAATGGGTATCCAAATTTTTTGAGACATGACTAAACAATAATGACTATCAAGGGTTTGGCATAGAAATAGCAATCAACCAGTCACTTATTAAATTCCTAGTTTGTATCTACTAGCCTATTATACTTTTAAAGCCATTTAATAGGCGACATTCCCTAATTTTAAATGCAATGCACTCATGGCTCTATTGTGAAATGGCTTGGGGTAAAGTGGATCATGTCATTTCTCTTTTGAAAGGATGATAGATGAAGTACTCTGAAAGGCCCTCCCACTGAAATACAAGAAACACATTTTTCAGTGCATTGTTGGTTCACAATAAAGAAAATCTATAAGACTATGCATGCGTACCATACAAACACAAGTACAATTATGTGTATATAATTAAAAGAAGAATGAACTGAAATGAAAGTAGGAGATGAAATGGAAAGAAAGCTTGGAGATGAAATGTAAAGAAAGCTTGGTTTTCCTTGTGGCAAATGGCAATTACTCTCTGGAATTAGGAGGCTAAGACTGAGGCCCAGTCTCTTTGGATCAACAGGTGAAGAAGCTGAACTTGAAACTTTAGTATTTAGCTAAAAGCCTCACAAGATGTTAAACTGGCACCAGCTTGGTAGTAACCCTTGGATCCAGTTAGCAGAAAATGAATGAAATTATACCCAGTTTAAGACCTTCAAGATTCTCACAGCTGAAGCTGTAATAAAAATGGGTTTATTGTTAAATATAACTAAACACATAGGAAAACAAGCCACCATGAGTGAGTTACTAGAAATAAGAAACAGTTTCTTCAGGAAATTAGGACATGCAAAAGCCCTCCAGTATATGGTGTAATTTAGAAAGTCACATGCATGCCCATGGCAAGACACATGCTCAGGAAGACCTGAGAAGACCCTAAGCTTTCACCACTATCTGATCTATAGGCTTAGTGCAAGCAGCAAGTGAAGGCTAAGACAAAATTGTAAATGGTCTGGATAGATATTAAAGAATATCCTATCACTGAGCCAGTCCTCAAAGACTGGGAGAGGTCTTGCTATGATCTGAATGCTTCTGTCCCTTCAGAATTCATAATCCTAATGCTCAATGTGATGGTATTAGGACGTGTGGTCTTCAGGAGGTCCTGAGGGTGGAGACCTCATGAGTAGGATTAGTGTTCTTATAAGAGAGACCCCAAAGGGCTCCCTAGACCCTTCTGCTGGTGTTAGGTTACAACAAAAAATGGCCTTCTGTGAACCAGGATTCTTTCTCTCACCATACACTGAATCAACCATGCCTTGATCTTGGACTTCCCAGCCTCGAGAACTGTGATAAATAAATTTCTATTGTTTATATGCCACCCAGTTTATGGTATTTTGTTATAGCAGCCCAAACATGCTGAAATGGATATTTTTTTTAGCTCCTTGAATTTAAAGAAATTCCAGTTAAAACATTGGATGGACACAAGTCTTCAAAATCAAGAACAGCAAACCCTGGGGAAGGGAGAGACTCTGATTTCCAGAATTACCACATTGTAACATTCAAATGGCTAGTTTTCAGAAACAACAATGAGATCACAAAGTATGCAAAGAAACAGGAGAATGTGGTCATTGAAAGGAACAAAATAAATTGACAGAAAATATCCCTGAAGACATTGAGTCATTGAACTTATTAGACAAAGATTTAAAACAACTGTATTAATTATGCTCAAACAGCATGGACAAAATTAAAGGGAATGATGAAAATGATATATGAATAAAATGAGAATATCAATAAAGAGATAGAAATTATAAAAAAGGAACCAAATAGAAATTCTGGAGCTTTAAACCATAATAACTGGAATTTTATAAACCTAGAGGTTTTTGAGAGCAGGTTTGATCAGCAGAAGAAAGAATTAGTAAGCTTGAAGATAGGACAATTGAAATTATTCAGTCTGAAGAACAGAAAAAAAAAGAAAGAAAAAAGGTGAAAAAAGTGAAAGGAGCCTAGGGACCTGTGGAATATGAGCAAATGGACCAACAAATGTATTATATGACTCTCAGGAGGAGAAGATAGAAATAATGGTACAGAAAGAATATTTGAAGATAATGACCAAAAAGATCACAAATTTGAGAGAGACATGATTCTACCCATCCAGGAAGCTCAACAAACTCTATGTAAGATAAGCTTAAAGTGATCCATACCGAAACATATTATAGTCAAATGGTTGAAAGGTAAAAACAAAGAGAATCTTGAAAGCAGCAGGTGAAAAGTGACTCTTCAAGTACAACAAATCCTAAAAAAATACTAACAGCTGATTTCCAAAAAGAAAAAGAAGCTGAGAAACAAGTGAGACAATATCTTTAAACATTGAAAACAAAACTGTCAACCAAGAATTCTATATCTGTCAAAACTCTCCTTCAAGGATGAAAGATAATTCAAGATATTCCCAGATAAACAAAAGCTAAGAGAGCACAGAACTAAACCCACCCATCTATGAGCAATTATTTTTTGACAAAGGTGCCAAAAACATTCAATGGGGAAAGAATACAGGCATATCTTGGAGATATTGTGTGTTCAGTTCTAGACCACCACAATAAAACGAATACCACAATAAAGTGAGTCTCACAATTTTTTTGTTTTGTAGTATATATAATAGTTATGTTTCAGTATACTGTAGTCTATTAAGTGTGCAACAACATTGTGCCTAAAAAAAACAGTGTACAGACCTTAATTAAAAAATACTTTATGGGAGGTGGGGGAGGGAAGGATTGAGAGTTTGAGATTAACAGATAGAAACTAGTATATATAGAATGGATAAATGTAGTCCTACTGTATAGCACAGGGAACTATATTCAATATCCTGTGATAAACCATAATGGAACAGAATATGAAAAAGAATATGTATATGTATAACTGAGTCACTTTGCTGTACAGAAGAAGTTAACACTACATTGTAAATCAACTGTACTTCAATAAATTTAAAAAATAATAATAAAATACTAAGGAATAAATTTAACCAAGGAGGTGAAAGATCTGTACACTAAAAACTATTAAGACTATTTAAAAAATGGTAACCATAATCTGAGCCTGCAGTGAGTCATAATCATTTAGCTGGTGGACAGTCGTTCCTTGATATTGATGGCTGATGAATGATTAGGGTGGTGGTGCTGATGGTTGGGGTGGCTGTAGCAATTTCTTTTTTTTTTTTTTTAAGAATCAATTTTATTTGTTTATTTTTGGTTGCATTGCATCTTCGTTGCTGCACACGGGCTTTCTGTAGTTGTGGCGAGCGGGGGCTACTCTTCACTACTCTTCACTGCAGGCTTCTCATTGTGGTGGCCTCTCCTGTTGCAGAGCACAGGCTCCAGGTGTGCAGGCTTCAGTAGCTGTAGCACACAGGCTCAGCAGCTGTGGCTCATGGGCTCCAGAGGGTAGGCTCAGTAGTTGTGGCGCACAGGCTTAGTTGCTCCGCAGCATGTGGGATCCTCCCAGACCAGGGATCGAACTCGTGTCCCCTGCATTGGCAGGCAGATTCCTAACCACTGCACCACCAGGGGAGTCCCTGTAGCAATTTCTTAAAATAAAACATTAATGAAGTTTGCCACATTGATTAACTCTTCCCTTTCACCAGTGATTTCTCTGTAGCAGGCACTGTGCTTTGATAGCATTTTATCTACAGTTGAACTTTCAAAATTGTAGTCAGTTCTCTCAAATGCTACCACTCCTTTATCAAGTAAGTTTATATAATATTCTGAATCCTTTGCTGTCATTTCAACAATCTTCACAGCATCTTCACCAAGAGGAGATTCCATCACATTCTTTGCTCATCCACAAGAAACAACTCCTCATCTGTTAAAAGTTTTACCATGAAATTGCAGCAATTCAGTCCCATCTTCAGGCTCCACTTCTAATTATAATTCTCTTGCTATTTTCATCACAGCTGCGGTGACTTCCTCCACTGACGTTTTGAACCCCTCAAAGTCCTCCTTGAGGGTTGGAATCACCTTCTTCCAAACTTCTATTAATGTCGATATTTTGCTCTTCCCATGAATCGCAAATGTTCTTAATGGCATCTAGAATCATGAATCCTTTACAGAAAGGTTTTAATTTACTTTGCCCAGATCCATCAGAGGAACCACCATCTGTGGCAGATACAGTCTTACAAAATGTGTTAATTAAATAATAAGACTTGAAAGTCAGAATTACTCCTTGATCCATAGGCTGCAGAATGGATGTTGTTTAGCAGACATGACAACATTAATCTTGTTTTACAGGTTCATCAGGGCTCTTGAGTGACCAGGTGCATTGTCAATAAACAATCATATTTTTAAAGGAATCTTTTTCCTGAGCAGTAGGTCTCAACAGTGGGCTGACAATATTCCATAAACTGTGTTATAAACAGATGTGCTATTTCCAGGCTTTATTGTTCCATTTATAGAGCACAGGCAGAGTAGATTTAGCATAATTCTTAAGATTCCTAAGGTTTTCAGAACAGTAACTCAGCACTGGCTTCAAGTCAGCTACATATACCCTTAACAAGAGAGTCAGCCTGTCTTTTGAAGATTTGAAGTCAAGCATTGACTTTTCTCTAGCTGTGAAAGTCGTAGATGGTGTCTTCTTCCAATATAGGCTGTTTTGTCTACACTGAAAATCTGTTGATTAGTGTAGCCACATTCATTAATTTCCTTAGCAAAATCTTCTGGATAACTTGCTGCAGCTTCTGCTGTTCACCTTGTACTTTTATGTTATGGAGATGGCTTTTTTTCCTTAAACCTCATGAACCAATCTCTGCTAGCTTCAAACTTTTCTTTGCAGCTTACTCAGCTCTCTGAGCCTTCATAGATTTAAGTAAAGTTAGGGCCTTACTCTAAATTAGGCTTTTGCTTAAGAGAATGTTGTGACTTGTTTGAACTTCCTTCTAGACCACTAAAACTTTCTCCATATCATCAGTAAGGCTATTTCACTTTCTTATTCATATGTTCACTAGAGTAGCACTTTTAATTTCCTTCAAGAACAGTTTCTTTGCATTTACAACTTGCAACTGATGCAACACGCCTACCTTTTGGCCTGTCTCGACTTTTGAAATGCATGCATTTCTCACTAAGCTTAATCATTTCTAGCTTTTGATTTAAAGTGCGGGAGGTGGGACTCCTCTTTACTCTTGAACACTTAGCAGCCACTGTAGGGTCATTAGTTGACCTAATTTCAATATTATTGTGTCTTAGGGAATAGGGAGGCCCAAAGAGATAGAGAAAGATGGGGGAACAGCCTGTCAGTGGAGCACTTAGAACACACACAACATTTATCATTTAAGTGTGCAGTCTTATGTGGGTGTGGAATATGGCTCCCCAAAACTATTACAAAGAAACGGCAAAAGTCACTGAGCAGAGATCACCATAAAAAATGTAATAATAATGAAAAAGTTTGAAATATTGTGAGAATTATCAAAACATGACACAGCCACAAAGTATGCAAATGCTGTTTAAAAAATGGTGCTGATAGGGGCTTCCCTGGTGGCGCAGTGGTTGAGAGTCCGCCTGCCGATGCAGGGGACACGGGTTTGTGCCCCAGTCCAGGAAGATCCCACATGCCGCGGAGCGGCTAGGCCCGTGAGCCATGGCTGCTGAGCCTGTGCGTCCGGAGCCCGTGCTCCGCAAGGGAAGAGGCCACAACAGTGAGAGGCCCATGTACCGCTAAATAAATAAATAAATAAATAAATCTGATGCCTTTAAATTTAGTGATCTAGATTCAAATTTAGCTCTAGCATTTTTTAAGCTTTACTATTTCATGGAAATAGTATACTCTGTGTTTTTCTGTGCTAGCTTGTAAAAATATATGCAAATGTAACCACTCTTCAGGTACATATACTTTTTTATAAAGCCTTCTTAAATTAGATTTGCATTCAAATTCCTCAAATAAGAGTGTCCTATAAACAGAAGCCATGCCATTTCACTGAAAAATTATTACAGAAGATACAATAGAGTAAATAAAAATTATGTTATAATTGTAATGATTGATAGGAATAGTCTCACATGATCTCCTGCCATAGTTTGAAATTCTTATACAGATAGCTATAGATCTATAGATATATAGTATGTCCACAGTGCATTTTAAATGTTTTTCTCCCATTGCTCTTTTGTTTGCTTTTATTATATAATGAAATATATTTGAGATGTTTGTTTCTGTTTATTGCTAGGTTATCCAGATAAATTTTGAAGAATTCGATCTGGAAATTGGCTATGACACCTTGACAATTGGTGATGGGAGCGAAGTTGGAGACCCAAGGACAGTGCTCCAAGTGTAAGTTGTCAATGTTTCTTTCTTTCTTTTTTTTTTTTTTTTTTTTTGCGGTACACGGGCCTCTCACTGTTGTGGCCTCTCCCGTTGCGGAGCACAGGCTCAGCAGCCATGGCTCACGGGCCCAGCTGCTCCGCAGCATGTGGGATCTTCCCAGAACAGGGCACGAACCCGTGTCCCCTGCATCGGCAGGCGGAGTCTCAACCACTGCACCACCAGGGAAGCCCCTCAATGTTTCTTTCTTGACTTAACCTATTAGGTCTTTATAAAATTGTATGAAATTTTACTTTTTCTTTTCTTTCATTGATTCTTCCTACTATCACCAACAGAAGAAGCATAGTACCTTAGTTATGATCATCAACCTGCATATAGTATATTTATTAGTCCTTCTTCAGTGGTGCTTAAGGTACTTGATCCAAACACAGTTACTTAGAGTCCATTTCCAGAAAGGAGCTCATTGGCAAAAGAGGCCTAGGGTGAAATTGCAGAGTGGCTGATTGACATTATTTTGGAAAATACCTTTGCCCTCACAGAGTTTTAGAATAGACTGGAAAAAAACAAGCATGAAATTGATCCCAGAGACAATAATAAAGACCTGGTCATCAAGATCTGTAGTTGAGAGTTTATCAGTGGTTTGACATGCAGTAGTTAGCAATGAACAGCTCTCAGAGTTGAGCTAATATACTAAAAAGGTTCTTAATGTGAACAAAAAGAATGAACATAAATTGAGAAAAGGGAAATGTTAGGAACTTACCGCCAAATCCTTGGCTATCCATTCCAATAATCTACCTCTGATAGTGGCAAGAAGAAATGTCCAGGGCAAGTATAGTTTTTTTCTGTGATGAACCTCAAAAGGTTATGATATGCTTTCTTTCAGTATTTCTTTCATAACTGTTGATTTGCAATACAGGCTTTATCAGTGAGGTGTTTCTCAAAAATGGGGTCTTTTACGTCACAATTACCTGGTGCACTTTTTAAAATGTAGATTTCTGGACCCCTCCCATTATGTCTATTAATGTTTGCTTTATATATTTAGGTGGTCCTATGTTGGGTGCATAGATATTTACAAATGCTATATCCTCTTGTTGGATTGATCCCTTTATCATTATGTGATGCTCTTCTTTGTCTTTTGTTACAGTCTTTAAAGTATATTTTATCCGATGTAAGTACTGCTATCCCAGCTTTCTTTTTGTTTTTATTTGCATGAAATATCTTTCTTCATTCCTTCACTTTTGGTCTGTGTGTGTTTAGATCTGAAGTGAGTCTCTTATAAGCAGCATATAGATGGGTCTTGGGTTTTTTTGTTTGTTTGTTTGTTTGTTTGTTTTTTTAATGATTGTTTAATGATTTTCTTTAGTGTCATGTTTGGATTTTTTTTGTCTTTATTTTCTCTGTATCTATTATAGGTTTTTGGTTTGTGGTTACCATAAGGTTCATATATAACTATTTATATATGGAAAAGTTTATTTTATGTTGATAGTCACTTAAGTTCAAATGCATTCTACAAATACTACATTTTTATTCCCTGCCTCTACATTTTATGTCTTTTACATCATGTTTTACATCTTTTTATTTTGTGTCTTCTCTAATTATTATATAGTTGTTTTTTTTTTTTTTGGAACTTCATCATTTAACCTTCACACAGGTTTTATAAGTGATTGATCCACTACCATTACTATATATTTGCCTTTTCCAGTGAGAATTTTAGTTTCATGTGTTTTCTTATTAATTAGTGCCATTTCATTTCAGCTTATAGAAGTCCCTTTAACATTTCTTGCAGGGCCAGTTTAGTGGTGGTGAACTCCTTTAGATTTTGCTTGTCTGGGAAACTCTTTATCTCACTTTCAATTCTGAATGATAACCTTGCTGGATACAGTATTCTTGGTTGTAAATTTTTGTTTGTTTGTTTGTTTTATTTTGTTTCAGCACTTTGAATATATCATGCTGCTCCATTCCGGTCTGCAAAGTTTCTGCTGAAAAAATTGCTTCCATTATATTAACTAGTTGGTTTCCTCTTACTGCTTTTAGTACTCTCTCTTTAATTTTTGACATTTTACCTATAATGTGTCTCTTTGTAGGTCTCTTGGGAGTCATCTTGTTTGGGACTTTCTGTGCTCCTGGATCTGGATGTCTGTTTCCTTTCTAGGATAGGGAAGTTTTCAGCCAGTATTTCTTCAGATACATTTGTTCCCCATTCTCCCTTTCTTCTACTTCTGGGATCCCTATAAAGCAAATATTCTTGTGCTTGATGTTGTCCCAGAGGCCCTTAAGCTATCCATATTTAATTTTTTCCCCTTTTTGTTCTGATTGGGTGATTTCCATTACCCTGTCTTCCAGATTGCTAATCATTCTTCTGTATCATCTTATCTGCTATTGATTCCCTTTAGTGTATTTTTCATTTAATTTATGTTACTCATGTTATTCCATTCTTTAGCTATGAATGATTCTTTCTTATATATTTTTTAACCCTTTGTTGAAGTTCTCACTGTGTTCATCCATTCTTCTCCTGAGTTCAGTGAGCACTTTTATGACCATCATTTTGAATTCTTTACCAGGTAAATTACTTATCTTCATATCATTAAGGTTTTTTTTTCTGATGTTTTGTTTTTTCTTTTGTTTGGAACATATTTTGTCTCCTCATTTTGCCTAATTCTCTGTGTCTGTTTCTATATATTAGGCAAAACTGCTACCTCTATCAGTCTTGAAGTAGTGACTTTGTTTAGGTGATGATCCTTCTCATTCAACCCTCCCCTAGCTCTTTGTTGTCTCTTAAACCTTTTTGGTTGTATATACTGCCTTATTTATTCCTGATTTGCCCCTGCTGTTCAGCATGTGCCAAGACTTGTCAGTGTTCCAAAGAAAGGAATTCAGTGATCACCTAGTTTCAGGCTGATTGGATGCCAGACCCTCAGGCAGAAGCTTTTAAAGTTTGCAAATATATACAGTCCTGAGGGGCTGCAGTTGTAATCCCTACTGGCCTCCAAGCCTCTCCTCCTCTTTCCTTTCCTTTTCTTTTTAATTTTACAAGAAGTTCTAATAGTACTGTTATTCCAGAATCCTGTAATAACACCAAAGAGTTACCTTATGTGTACATTGTAGACCCAATACTATTCCATCTTAGTTGTTATCTTTTCAGAAAAAAAACAAAAAAACAAAAAAAAAATCCCTTCTTTTCTTACTTATCTTTATGCATTCTTGACCTCAGCTTCAACTTCTCTCCTCCACCTACTACATGGATATCATTGATCAACCACAATTTTGTTGTTTATCTCTGAGCCTACTACAGTTCTACTTTGTGCTTGCTAAGATAATGATGGACAAAGGGCCATTATTTTACATGTTCTGCATATTTGTTTATGTTATTCAAATTATTTGTAACTCCACCCCCCTAAAAATACTCAGCATTTTTATCAGGGTGATGTACCTGCTAGACATTTCACCACATTAGACTAATATCTTTCAGAAATAATATGTAGTTCCTCCTAGATTTCTTTGTGGTTTTGTACCTGATAGTTTGGATTTCATTATACTGTAATATTGTATTAGAAATTGACAGCCACAGAACTAATATGATCAGTAAGTATGTTTTTGGTTGTTGTTTGGGAAGTGCAGTCATCCCTTGGTATCCACGGGGTATTGTTTCCAGGAACTGCCACATATATCACAATCTGCACATGCCTAAATTCCACAGTCAGCCCTCCACATCCATAGTTCCACATACATGGGTTCAACCAACCATGGATTATGTAGTACTGTAGTATTTATTGGGAAAAAAATCCATGTATAAGTGGACCTGTGCAGTTCAAACCCATGTTCTTCAAGGGTCAACTATACAGTGTTTTAAATAATTGAAAATTACATATAAAAACCTGAATTTGTTGTTTCTTTCGACAGACTGGCAACACTAGGAATGGATTATCACATGGCAAAATTTGCTGGAACTCTCTTCTCTGCCCTCTTTAGAGAGCCTATAGGTTCTCATGGCCCTTCAACCTTGTATCATTTTTCACTTGAGCATCTAAGAACCCTTGAATTGCCTGCCGGGGCCTATAGGCATGTGACACATGATACAACACAAAATTTGGTTTATTCCTGAAATTTATTATTTCCCAAATAATACATGTATTTGTTCCTTTATCTGGCACTTTAGAAAAGTTGAAGTTTCTTGGGCATTAATGATAATATAGCAAATTTTGTAAGTGATGCTCACACATTCTGAGACCTATCTTTCTACATGTTTGTTTGATAGATCACATTATATGTACTTCAAAAATGAAACTGTAAAACATGTATGTGATGGGACATAGTTTCCTTTTTTCTGCTTAAGATAGAGGACTAGATTTCAGGTTTAGATTCTTCAAAGCATGGACAAGGAAAGGCAGGATAGCTAGTCAGTTGACTGAAGAATATTTCTTAAACATCTTTTCTACTATATCTACCACTAAATAAAACTTAGTATTTCAGAATCTAATGAAATAATAGATTTCATCTTGTACAACTAATATCCCAGATCATAGATGCTGTATACTCCTTTAGCCACTGCCTTAAAGAATTTGTGAGATAATTAATATCACAAAACTACAAGCAGAAAAGTTATAAACATACAAATTTACAGTAATCTAATAAGACACAGAAGGAAAATATCAAAATTATTATCTTAAATACCCAACCATTAGAAATGGTAAGCATAAAAGAGTACATTTATTGGGATTAAGCAGTAATCTGTACAATCCCACATGCTAAAAGAAAAAAATATTATGTTTGAACCATATAATTTAATCTATTCTAATGTTAAAAAAATTATGTAGACAATAATGAATTCTGATATACCTGTTGATATTTTCTTCATAGAATAAGTTATTGTATTAATAACACAGAATGGTTGTTAATTATTATTTTCAAAAGAATACCAAGTTTCCAAATGGATTTCCCTATACTGTCATATTCAAAGTTCACATTGAGTACTTCACCTCCAGTGGAAATAAAAATTAAAGCTGTAGTCTGTGACCGTTACTTTTTAGACTGTTCAATCATTGGATCTAAATTGGTCCCTTAATGAGAGTGTGGGAGGGCTAAGAGAGAGTAAGAAAGATAATACATTATGTTTAAATAACCAGAAGACTATGAGATGAGCGCACGAGTGTGTGTGCGCGCACACACACACACACACATATTTTTAGATGCAGACATCATAATCGTATATATATTATGTTTTTGCAAAACTCAAAGTAAGAAGAATTAGGGCAATGATATTTACTATATAATTTTAAGTACTAAGAGGAAAACCCCTTTATATTTTAAATATAGCCATACACTTTCTAAAAAAATGAACTCTTCGCTAATCACAAGAACCTCTTTGTAAACATGCCACAGTCCTTCACTTTCTGCACACCTTCTTCTTTTAAGAATTTTGACCTCAGTTGCTTCAAAAAGATCTAGTAAAATTTTTATTAGTGGCTTTACTGTGCTTTTCAAAATTCTTATCAAGTGCAGATAATGTCTCTATTTCCTTTTATTTTGGAAGACAGGGTGAATAAATTTTTAAGTGATTTTTAAAATCCTGTGTTGTATGAATTGGATCAAGTAGCAGATGACATGAGAAGTATTGGATTATTAAATGAAAGAAATAGGTTCACAATTGATTTTTTTTTTTGAGAATGATCCCAAAGTTAGGTAGGCGACATAAGACCAGATAAAGAACAAATACGTTAATAAGAAGAGGTCTTATGACCTGAATGGTCAAATGGAAATAGCTGTATTTTACAGACTAAGCTTCTGCTGCTGGTAGAATAAACAAAGAAAAAAACATTACATTTTTCCTTTTCTCACATTCCTGTCATAATATTGTCCCTAGTTTGCACAGTAGTTCTATTTCATTACTTGTTATAATTCCTTCACTCTGAGAAGTTGTATTAATTTTGAAAAATCTGTGAATTTTTTTATATTTGTTTGTCTGTAACCAGAAATGTGTTTCTTAAACATGCTTTTCTTCCTCAGAACACAATTACACATTTCTGAAAATATAACTTTCTTTTCCTTGAGTAAGGGTGACTACAACAGAACTTAGGTAGCACCCACCTCCTAGAGGTGTTCAAATAAAAGCTGTCTGACTAGCTAACAGATTTTACAAACTTGAAGTTAGGTCAAAGGTTTCTCTGAACTCTAAGAGTCTGTGATAAGAGAACCTACTGGATTTGTATCTACCAAAAAGCTGATATAAATTTGAGTGTACCTGAAACATATTTTTTAATAAGTTTAACTTTCTCAACAGCAGGCCCACTCATCTGGACATTTACAAGGCTTAGAGTAAGAATGCAGATAGAATCTCACACATCAAATGTATAAATATTAAAAGTTATAAATTAAGCTACATATGGTTAAATACAATATGTTCCATCCTCCTACCTTGACAAATACACTTTCATAACAACTTAGAAGGACAAGTTTAAATTTAGAATTCTGGGACTTGTGTGATTTTCTTGTTGGGACAGGAAGGTATAGGAAAGTGGTCCCAGCCCCAGCCTGCACCTGGCCACCCTCTATTCCCAAACTCAGCTCCATCCTTCACGATGCATGTAGACTTCCCAGCCTACACATTCAAGCTGCCACACCTCCCTGCAAACACTGCCCACTGGGTCTAAGAGTGCACATATGGGTCATGTGTTCTGACCCTGGGAATGTGGACCTGGGAAAGAGGCCTATGAAGGTTCATGTAGCAGGAAATTCCAGGGTACCAGGTACCAATGAGTTGTAGAACAGTAGTTGATAAACAAAGTATAAAATAGAAGATTTGTTTTTATTTTTAATTCGTCTTGAAATGATACTTTTACAAAGTGAAAAAAATTTCTAGGAAAATGAAATAAAAGCAAATATAAATACATTGCAAGTTTTTTTACTAGGAAATTCACCAGAATTACTATTTCAAATTACTCTAGAAGTTTGAAAGATTTGCTCCCAATTTCAGTTCTTACCACACTGTGGGCTGGAAATTAGTCTAGGATCTCATAGGGGAAGTGAGCAGGCACATCCCTGGGCAAGAGGTGGGCTACAGAATGGTCAGACGAAGGGATCAGGGAAGGGGCCTATCTTGCCCAAGTTTAAAAACAGTATTGCATATGGCATGGTTAATGGTCTAGAACTTACAAAAACAAAACAAAACAAAACAAAACAGTTGAAGGGAATTTATTTTAAATGATGTTCTTCTAATGGGTAAAATTAGTCTCCATTTAGACATTTTATTTGGCACACTGTTTACTCATCTACATATTCCTTTTTGCTTTTTTCTTAAGTGTGATCCATGTGCTAGAGACTAACTTTTGGCACTGAAACTATCTTTTCAATAAATTTATTTAAAAATATTAAATAGCCGAAAGTCAGAAACATAGTAAAACACGGAAAATATGTTCATTTAACAGAGAGCCGTGTAATCTCATATTTGAAAGTATTTTATAAGAGGATGAATTCAGCCTATATATTTAAGTTTATAAGTTCTGATTAGTTTAATAAACACAGACTACCTCATTTTTTAAGATATTTAACCAGATAAGGAACATTCCAGCCTATTCTAATTAGGTCATAGGATTGAATTAAGCATTGGAAGTAAATGGTGTTTTTGCTTCCAATTTTCCTTTAACATTTAGGTTCTAAAAGTTAAAATCAATTGTCATACTCTATTCAATAAAAAAATGTAGTCCATATAGTCATAACATGTTCAACAGCTAAAATAGTCCTCCAAAAATGAATTAATTATGAAAAGTTTTAAAAAATAGTTCTTGTAATTTCTTCCCCTTAAGTACAAAGTATATCAGTTTTGCAATTCAATAACTTATAAATAATCTCAGTGTGCCGTATCTCTTTACCTTGAAATTTTGGTTCCAAAGAAATACTCATGACAGTTATAAGCAATAAATTTATTAAGTAACAGAGAATACACTGTAATTGGACATCGTATGCAGTACTAAGTACTCCATATAATTTTATCAGATGAAAATTCCTAAAATTATGTGAATTTAAGCTGCAAACTTAAATTTACAATTCAAAGATTTGTTGCTTCATCCATTTGCTGTATCGCACTGTATTGCTTATTTGTGGCCTTTTCTTTCTCACTCTCATGCTTGTTAATTTTCTCTCCACTGGACTTACTTGAAGGGCATTTTTTTTTTCTCCAATTTGAAGTAGCATTTTTCATTCATGGCAGCTTCATGGTGGTATAGTGACAAGTGTCAATAGAGATCAGAAAATAAACATGACCAGTTGATAATAATTAAGATAATTGATTTGAACAATCATGTTAATATCTTTTAAAGACTGTTAAAAGAAGTTTAACTTTTTCACAGATTGTTTTACATGTGCTATTTTCACACTTATGTATAAATTCACCTGATGGTAAAAATGGATGTAATAAATTTGAGAGAACTAACAGTGATGACAGTACAATTACAGGCATTGAGTACACTTCCAACCCTCATTTCATCTGCATAAAGAAGGGAAGAATTGTTGATTACATGTCCACCCTTCTCATCTGTATGGCCTCAAACTGAGATAGTTCAAAATGCATTCTATGAGAAATGTGATTCTCTTTCCTTTTCCTACCTTTTCTCTCACACACTTTGCTGTTCCATTAATGGAGTCTCAGTAACACTATAAAGAATAATTAAGTGAACACTTGCAAAATAAAAAATAGAAAACTCTTCTTTTCCAAGATGCTCCTGGAAATTTTATGAGTATACATTGATATTGGATGACATAGTATTTGAACAAACATCTTACAGAAGGTGAAAAAAAATGTCTTAGATATCCAAACATGGTTCTATCCTATCACTATCAAATTCTGATTTGTCCTGAAAAATTTTATAATGTAAAATCTCATTCTCAGATATATGTTAGAATGGGCTAACAACATTCTTCCCTGGGAACTCTTCTTTTTATTTTATTTTATTTATTATTTTTTAACACCTTTATTGGAGTATAATTGCTTTACAATAGTGTGTTAGTTTCTGCTTTATAACAAAGTGTTTCAGCTATACATATACATATATCCCCATATCTCCTCCCTCTTGCATCTCCCTCCCACCCTTCCTATCCCACCCCTCTAGGTGGTCACAAAACACTGAGCTGATCTCCCTGTGCTGTGCAAGCTGATCTCCCTGTGCAGTGAGGCTGCTTCCCACTAGCTATCTATTTTACATTTGTAGTATATATAAATCCATGCCACTCTCTCACTTCGTCCCAGCTTACCCTTCCCCCACCCCGTGTCCTCAAGTCCATCCTCTACGTCTGCATCTTTATTCCTGTCCCCCCTAGGTTCTTCAGAGCAATATTTTTTTTTAAGATTCCATATATATGTGTTAGCGTACAGTATTTGATTTTCTCTTTCTAACTTCACTCTGTATGACAGGCTCTAATTCTATCCACCTCACTACAAATAATTCAATTTCGTTACTTTTAATGGCTGAATAATATTCCATTGTATATATGTGACACATCTTCTTTCTCCATTCATCTGTTGATGGACACTTAGGTTGCTTCCATGTCCTGGCTATTGTAAATAGAGATGCAATGAACATTGTAGTACATGACTCTTTGAATTATGGTTTTGTCAGGGTCTATGCCCAGTAGTGGGACTGCTGGGTCGTATGGTAGTTCTATTCATAGTTTCTTGAGGAACCTCCATAGTGGCTGTATCAATTTACATTCCCACCAACAGTGCAAGAGGGTTCGCTTTTCCCCACATCCTCTCCAGCATGTATGGTTTGTAGATTTTTTGATGATGGCCATTCTGACTGGTGTGAGGTGATACCTCATTGGAGTTTTGATATTCATTTCTCTAATGATTAGTGATGTTGAGCCTTCTTTCATGTATTTGTTGGCAATCTGTATATCTTCTTTGGAGAAATGTCTATTTTGGTCTTCTGCCCATGTTTGGATTGGGTTGTTTGTTTTTTTGGTATTGAGCTGCATAAGCTGCTTGTAAATTTTGGAGATTATTCCTTTGTCAGTTCCTTCATTTGCAATATTTTCTCCCATTTTGAGGGTTGTCTTTTCATCTTGTTTATGATTTCTTTTGGTATGCAAAAGCTTTTAAGTTTCATTGGGTCCCATTTGTCCCATTTGTTTATTTTTGTTATTTTTGTTTATAAAAACAAAACATTTCTCTAGGAGGTGGGTCAAAAAGGATCTTGCTGAGATTTATGTCATATAGTGTTCTGCCTATGTTTTCCTCTAAGAGTTTATAGTGTCTGGCCTTACATTTAGGTCTTTAATCCATTTTGAGTTTATTTTTGTGTATGGTGTTAGGGAGTGTTCTAATTTCCTTCTTTTACATGTAGCTGTCCAGTTTTCCCAGCACCACTTATTGAAGAGACTGTCTTTTCTCCATTGTATATTGTTGCCTCCTTTATCAAAAATAAGGTGACCATATGTGCGTGGGTTTATCTCTGGGCTTTCTATCCTGTTCCATTGATCTATATTTCTTCTTTTTATTTTAAATACACACGCGTGCACACAAACACACACAATCTCTACTTTGTGTTAATTTATTTTAAATAAATATTTTCTTTATTTTAATATTTAATAAATATTCATACTAGATTTATAGAAAAGGTAGCTGTTTTTTATGTTCATATATTATAGTTATTGCTCTCAGCTCATTGGTGCATGTGTTTTAACGAGCTACTTTGTTGAAGATATATTATTTTATAAAATTTTTCAACAGTTTAGTCTTTCAAAATGCCGCCTTGGTATCAGACCACTGTATGTGATATTTACCTTGAGCAAACTCTCCTACAACCAGGGACTTACACCTTCCCAAATTTGCTCTTGTACCTTCCCCTGTTAATAATGAAAATCTAAATACCAACCGACCCCATGGGCTAATGAAAGAAGGGAATATACTAAATATAGCAA
The DNA here is from genome assembly GCF_964165515.1 of Mesoplodon bidens. Lineage (NCBI taxonomy): Eukaryota > Metazoa > Chordata > Mammalia > Artiodactyla > Ziphiidae > Mesoplodon > Mesoplodon bidens. Next base: position 53,668,907 of record NC_138173.1, on the reverse strand, counting down.
CAAGGCAATATTATTAGAGATTGATGGCCACAGTATAAAAAGGACTTAGAAAAATTGACCATTCAGAATAATCTTTCACCCTTTAAATGAAAGTTATCAAAAACGAAATTAAAAAAAATACTGAGTTGGCCAAAACCTTCGTTCGTTTTTTTCCCTAAGATGGCTCTAGTAGGACTTAGTTGTCTTTAACTTCATTCGAAACAATTTTGTTAGATTGTTTGTCATAGCTGTCATATCGGTATGCATTAAAAAAAAACTTATCAAAATTGGAAAATTGTATAGCTATTTTAATATTTAAGATGGAAGAAAAAAAGCAACATTTTTGGCATATCATGCTTTATTATTTCAAGAAAAGTGAAAACACAACTGAAATGCAAAAAAAGATTTGTGCAGTGTATGTAGCAGGAGCTATGACTGATCGAATGTGTCAAAAGTGGTTGGCGAAGTTTCTTTCTGGAGATTTCTCGCTGGACAATGCTCCACAGTTAGGTAGACCAATTGATGATGATAGTGATCAAATCGAGACATTAATTGAGAACAGTCAACATTATACCACACAGGAGATGGTATACTCAAAATATCCAAATAGCTGACGTACTCAAAGTATCCAAATCAAGTGTTGAAAATCATTTGCACCAGCTTGGTTATGTTCACCGATTTGATGTTTGGGTTCCACATAAGTTAAGAGAAAAAAACCTTCTTGACCATATTTCTGCATGCGATTCTCTTATTCTCTACTTAAATGTAATGAAAACCTTATGTTTTTGAAACGAATTGTGATGGGCAATGAAAAGTGGTTACTGTACAATAATGTGGAATGGGAGAGATTGCAGGGCAAGCGAAATGAACCACCACCAACCACACCAAAATACCGGTCTTCATCCAAAGAAGGTGATGTTGTGTATATGGTGTGATTGGAAGGGAGTCCTCTATTATGAGCTCCTTCCGGAAAACAAAACAATTAATTCCAACAAGTACTGTTACCAGTTAGACCAACTGAAAGCAGCACTTGACGAAAAGCAACTGGAATTAGTCAACAGAAAACACATAATCTTCCATCAGGATAATGCAAGACTGCATGTTTCTTTGATCACCAGGCAAAAACTGTTACAGATTGACTGGGAAGTTCTGATTCATTTGCTGTATTCACCAGACATTGCCCCTTCAGATTTACATTTATTGATATTTCAGTCTTTACAAAATTCTGTTAATGGAAAAAATTTCAATTCCCTGGAAGACTGTAAAAGGCACCTGGAACAGTTCTTTGCTCAAAAAGAAAAAAATGTTTTGGGAAGATAGAATTATGAAATTGCCTGAAAAATGGCAGAAGGTAGTGGAACAAAATGATGAATGCATTGTTCAATAAATTTCTTGGTGAAAATGAAAAATGTGTCTTTTATTTTTACTTAAAAACCAAAGGAACTTTTTGTCCAATCCGATATCTTCTTACTGCTCTTATTTCTGCCTTGCACTCCTCCTTGCCCTCCTCCATTACACTCACACATACACCCACACACACACTCATACACACTCACAATCATTTTAGGTTCCTTGATTGCAGGGATTGTTTACTACTCATCTTGGATTCCCCAAAAGACCTAACACAGAGCCTGTGTTAACATCATTAGGTGTGGCATGAATTATAATGGGAGCAGAAAAATTGTTCTGCATCAAGACACATCTACTGAAACATATCAGCAGATGGAGTATCTTTGCAGACATTGGCAAGGACATACTACGAGCAGTAGAGAGCTATGCAGGTCTATGTGGTGTCAGTGCATTCAGGCTACTATAAAAAAAAAGAAAGAAAGGAAAAAAGGATAGACTGGGTGTTTTATAAACAACATAAATGTATTCCTCACAGTTCTGGAGGCTGGAATTCAGAGATCATGGTGCCAGCAGATTCGGTGTCTGCTAACAACCCGCTTTCCAGTTCATAGATGGCCATCTTTTTACTGTGTCCTCATGTAGCAGATGGGGGCAGGGATCTTTCTGGGGCCTCTTTTATAAGGACACTATCACATTCATGAGGGCTCTGCCTTCATGACCTAATCACCTATCATAGTCCTCACCTTCAAATACCCTAACATTGGAGATTAGGTTTCAACATGTATGTTTTGGCAGCAGGGGGACATTTAGCCTCTAGCACCAGAGTTTCAACAGCACTTACTAATACCACATGCAAGAAAAACAATCAAACTGACAGTTGCAATTATCTCATCGTGTGGACAAAATTTGATGCATAGTCATTCAAATGACTTGCTACTGGGCAATAATAAATAAATGCTCTTGGAATTTCAGAATTATTTTAGGCTGCAGTATGAAATAATCTCTGTGATATTTGATTACTAGCAACAAAAATGTTAAATATAAGGGATAGTTTATTTTTATGGTTCTTCATTATTTCTTCATTGTGATGATAGTTACAATTTCGACTGGGAGAACATGGATGATTTTACTAAAAAAAAAAAAAAAACAGTTGACTGTTTTACTTTGTTTTGTGAAAACACTGATGGTTTTACTGCAGTTTAAGCAATTACTATGGTTTTGTTTTGGGGTTTTCGTGTTTTTTTTTTTTGGCATTGGATTCAATTGGATCAAATTGTCTAAACTAAAGAAGCTTTCAGTTGGTATTTTTCTCTTTTTATCAGGAATATTTGTTATATGGTAGGCATTTTGAAAGTGGTTGTAGGAAAGAAATTAGGACAAAATATGGAAAGAGTATGTAAATAAATACATTAGAGTTCTTCCCACAAAAGCACAGCACTTTGTTAGAGTGCTAAATATTGGGTAGGCCAAAAAGTTCTTTTGGCTTTTTTGTAAGCAATTATGGAAAACCCGAACAAACTTTTTGGCCAATCCAATATTTGACTGAAGTATCCACAGATGAGTACAAAGATGTATGTGCTGAGGTCTTGACATTAAAATTCTTCTAAAACCAAGTGTTGAAATAGACATCTTTTTGCATCTGTAATAAGAACTGTTCCAAACACTCTCACACACATTATGCTTTAGAATTAACCAATAAATTAAAACTTCTGAAGTCCAAGACCATAAATGAAGTAAAAACCACAGTTATTCACTACTCAGTTACCTAATTGAATTAACATTTATGTAGTCCCATCATTCCACAGTACTTCATGTATTTTTATTTTTAAAACTGTATGTTGTTCGTCTAGTATTTTGATCCACTTTCTTTTCTATTTTATTTGCTTTTAAAATTTTGTTTCAGACTTACTGAGGTATAATTGATGAATAAAAATGTAAGGCATTTTAAATTATACAACGTGGATATATGTATACTTTGTGAAAAGATCCCCCCCCATCAAGTTAATTAACACATCTATCACCTCACATATTTACCTTTTTTTTTTTTTTTCTGGTGAGAACATTTAAGTTCTACTTCTTCTCGCAAATTTCAGTTAGAGTTCAGTGTTATCAACTATACTTATGTTACTCATTAGACTTTCTGATTTTATACATCTTATAACTGAAAGTATATACACTTATACCAACCTCTGCCTATTACTCCTACTCCCCAATACGTGACAACTCTCTTTTTTCTATGAATTAAGACTCTCTTTTTTATTTTTTTAGGTTCCACATATGTGATTCCATGCAGTATTTGTCTTTCTCTATATGACTTAGTGTCACTTATCATAATGCCCTCCAGTTTCACCCGTGTTGTTGCAAATGACAGGATTTATTTCCTTTTTAAGGCTGAAAGGTATATGTGTGTGTGTGTGTGTGTGTGTGTGCGCGCGCATAAATTTTCTTGATCTATTCATCTACTGACAGATGCTTAGGTTGTTTCCATAGCCCTGTTATTGTGAGTAATGCTGCAGTGAAGACGGGATTATCGATAACTCTTTGAGATAATGGTTTCATTTCCTTTGGATATCTCTAGCAGGAAGTGGGATTGCTGAATCTTAGGGTATTTCTGTATTAAATTTCTTGAGGAACCTCCATACTGTTTCACAGAGGCTGTAACGGTTTACATTCCCACCAACAATGTACAAGGGTTCCTATTTCTCCACATCCCCACCAGCATTTGTTATTTCTTACCTTTTTGTGGATAGCCATCCTAACAGGTGTGAGTGAGGTGATAACACATTTTTTAAAATTTAATTTTATTTATTTTTTTATACAGCAGGTTCTTATTAGTCATCCATTTTATACATATCAGTGTATACATGTCAATCCCAAACTCCCAATTCATCACACCACCATCACCCACCCCCGCCGCATTCCCCCCTTCATGTCCATACGTTTGTTCTCCACTTCTGTGTCAAAATTTCTGCTCTGCAAACCGGTTCATCTGTACCATTTTCTAGGTTCCACATATATGTGTTAATATATGATATTTGTTTTTCTCTTTCTGACTTACTTCACTCTGTATGACAGTCTCTAGATTCATCCACGTCTCAACAAATGACACAATTGCATTCCTTTTTATGGCTGAGTAATATTCCATTGTATATACGAACCACACCTTCTTTATCCATTTGTCTGTCGATGGGCATTTAGTTTGCTTCTATGACCTGGCTATTGTAAATAGTGCTGCAATGAACATTGGGGTGCATCTGTCTTTTTGAATTATGGTTTTCTCGGGGTATATGCCCAGTCGTGGGATTGCTGGGTCATATGGTAATTCTATTTTTAGTTTTTTAAGGAACCTCCATACTGTTCTCCATAGTGGCTGTATCAATTTACGTTCCCACCAACAGTGCAAGAGGGCTCCCTTTTCTCCACACCCTCTCCAGCGTTTATTGTTTGTAGATTTTCTGATGATACCCATTCTAATTGGTGTGAGGTGATACCTCATTGTAATTTTGATTTGCATTTCTCTAACAATTAGTGACGTTGAGCAGCTTTTCATGTACCTCTTGGCCATCTGTATGTCTTCCTTGGAGAAATGTCTACTTAGGTCTTCTTCCAATTTTTAGATTAAGTTGTTTGTTTTTTTTAATATTGAGCTGCATGAGCTGTTTATATATTTTGGAGATTAATCCTTTGTCCGTTGATTCATTTGCAAATATTTTCTCCCATTCTGAATGTTGTCTTATCGTCTTGTTTATAGTTTCCTTTGCTGTGCAGAAGCTTTTTAAGTTTCATTAGGTCCCATTTGTTTAGTTTTGTTTTTATTTCCATTACTCGAGGAGATGGATCAAAAAATATCTTGCTGCGGTTTATGTGAAAGAGTGTTCTTCCTATGTTTCCCTCTAAGAGTTTTATAATGGCTGGTCTTACATTTAGGTCTCTAATCCATTTTGAGTTTATTTTTGTGTATGGTGTTAGGGAGTGTTCTAATTTCATTCTTTTACATGTAACTGTCCTGTTTTCCCAGCACCACTTATTGAAGAGACTGTCTTTTCTCCATTGTATATCCTTGCCTCCTTTGTCATAAATTAGTTCACCATAGGTGAATGGGTTTATCTCTGGGCTTTCTGTCCTGTTCCATTGATCTATATTTCTGTTTTTGTGCCAGTACCATATTGTCTTGATTACTGTAGCTTTGCAGTATAGTCTGAAGTCAGGGAGTCTGATTCCCCCAGCTCCACTTTTTTCCCTCAAGACTGCTTTGGCTATGTCTCCATACAAATTTTAAGATTTTTTGATCTAGTTCTGTAAAAAAAAAAATGCCATTGGTAATTTGATAGGGACTGGATTGAATCAGTAGATTGCTTTGGGGACTGTAGTCATTTTCACAATATTGATTCTTCCAATCCAAGAACATGGTATATCTCTCCATCTGTTGGTATCATCTTTAATTTCTTTCATCAGTGTCTTATAGTTTTCTTCATACAGGTCTTTTGTCTCCCTAGGTAGGTTTATTCCTAGGTATTTTATTATTTTTGTTACAGTGGTAAATAGGAGTGTTTCCTTAATTTCTCTTTCAGATTTTTCATCATTAGTGTATAGGAATGCAAGACATTTCTGTGCATTAATTTAGTATCCTGCAACATTACCAAATTCATTGATTAGCTTTAGTAGTTTTTTGGTGGCATCTTTAGGATTCTCTATGTATAGTATCATGTTATCTGCAAACAGAGACAGTTTTACTTCTTCTTCTCCAATTTGTATTCCTTTTATTTCTTTTTCTTCTCTGATTGCCGTGGCAAGGACTTCCAAAACTATGTTGAATAATAGTAGTGAGAGTGGACATCCTTGTCTTGTTCCTGATCTTAGAGGAAATGCTTCCAGTTTTTCACCATTGAGAATGATGTTTGTTGTGGGTTTGTCATATATGGCCTTTATTATGTTGAGGTATTTTCCCTCTATGCCTACTTTCTGGAGAGTTTTTATCATAAATCAGTGTTGAATTTTGTCAAAAACTTTTTCTGGATCTATTTAGATGATCATATTGTTTTTCTTCTTCAATTTGTTAATATGGTGTATCGATTGATTTGTGTATATTGAAGAATCCTTGCATCCCTGGGATAAATCCCACTTGATCATGGTGTATGATCCTTTTAATGTGTTGTTAGATTCTGTTTGCTATTATTTTGTTGAGGATTTTTGCATCCATATTCATCAGTGATATTGGTCTGTAATTTTCTTTTGTTGTCGTATCTTTTTCTGGTTTTGGTATCAGGCTGATGGTGGCCTCATAGAATGAGTTAGGGAGTTTTCCTTCCTCTGCAATTTTTTGGAAGAGTCTGAGAAGCATGGGTGTTATCTCTTCTCTAAATGTTTGATAGAATTCACCTGTGAAGCTCTCTGGTCCTGGACTTTGTGTGTTGGAAGATTTTTAATCACAGGTTCAATTTCATTACTTGTGATTGGTCTGTGCATATTTTCTATTTCTTCCTGGTTCAGTCTTGGAAGGCTATATCTTTCTAAGAATTTGTCCATTTCTTCCAGGTTGTGCATTTTATTGGCATACAGTTGCTTGTAGTAATCTCTTACGATGCTTTGTATTTCTGTGGTGTCTGTTGTAATTTCTCCTTTTTCATTTATAATTTTATTGATTTGAGTCCTCTCCCTCTTTTTCTTGATCAGTGTGGCTAATGGTTTATCAATTTTGTTTATCTTCTCGAAGAACCAGCTTTTAATTTTATTGGTCTTTGGTATTGTTTTTTTGTTTCAATTTCATTTACTTCTGCTCTGATCTTGATGATTTCCTTCCTTCTGCTAACTTTGGGTTGTGTTTGTTCTTCTTTCTCTAGTTCCTTTAGGTGTAACATTAGATTTTTTTTTTTTTTGAGGCTTTTCTTGTTTTTGAGGTAGGCTTGTATAGCTATCAACTTCCCTCTTAGAACTGCTTTTGCTGCATCCCATAGGTTTTGGATCATCATGTTTTCATTGTCATTTGCCTCTAGGTATTTTTTGATTTCCTCTTTGATTTCTTCAATGATCTCTTGGTTATTTAGTAACGTATTGTTTAGCCTCCATGTGTTTGTGTTTTTTACGTTTTTTTCCCTGTAATTGATTTCTAATCTCATAACGTTGTGGTCAGAAAAGATGCTTGATATGATTTCAATTGTCTTAAATTTACTGAGGCTTGATTTGTGACCCAAGATATTATCTATCCTGGAGAATGTTCCATGCACACTTGAGAAGAAAGTATAATCTGCTGTTTTTGGATGGAATGTCCTATAAATATCAATTAAATCTATGTGGTCTATTTAAACCTTGTGTTTCCTTATTAATTTTCTGTTTGGATGATCTTTCTATTGGTGTAAGTGTGGTGTTAAAGTCCCCCACTATTATTGTGTTACTGTTGATTTCCTCTTTTATAGCTGTTAGCAGTTGCCTTATGTATTGAGGTGCTCCTATGTTGGGTGCATGTATATTTATAATTGTTATATCTTCTTCTTGGATTGATCCCTTGATCGTCATGTAGTGTCCTTCCTTGTCTCTTGTAACATTCTTTATTTTAAGGTCTATTTTATCTGATATGAGTATTGCTACTCCAGCTTTCTTTTGATTTCCCTTTGCATGGAATATCTTTTTCCATCCCTTCACTTTCAGTCTGAATGTGTCCCTAGGTCTGAAGTAGGTCTCTTTTAGGCAACTTATATATGGGTTTTGTTTTTGTATCCATTCATCAAGCCTGTTTCTTTTGGTTGGAGCATTTAATCTCTTCACGTTTTAGGTAATTATCGATGTGTATGTTCCTGTTACCATTTTCTTAATTGTTTTCTTTTTTTTTTGTAGTTCCTTTTCTTCTCTTGTTTTTCCCACTTAGAGAAGTTCCTTTAGCATTTGTCGTAGAGCTGGTTTGGTGGTGCTGAATTCTCTTAGCTTTTGCTTCTCTGTAAAGCTTTTGATTTCTCCATCGAATCTGAATGAGATCCTTGCCAGGTAGAGTAATCTTGGTTGTAGTTTCTTCCCTTTCATCTCTTTAAGTATATCATGCCACTGCAGTCTGGCTTGTAGAGTTTCTGCTGAGAAATCAGCTGTTTACCTTATGGGATTTCCCTTGTATGTTATTTTTCATTTTTCCTTTGCTGCTTTCAATAATTTTTCTTTGTCATTAATTTTTGGTTATTTGATTAATATGTGTTTCGGTGTGTTTCTCCTTGGGTTTATCCTGTATGGGACTCTCTGCACTTCCTTGACTTGGGTGGCTATTTCGTTTCCCATGTTAGGGAAGTTTTCAACTCTAATCTCTTCAAGTATTTTCTCCGGTCCTTTCTCTCTCTCTTCTCCTTCTGGAACCCCTATAATGCAAATGTTTTTGCATTTAATGTTGTCCCAGAGGTCTCTTAGGCTGTCTTCATTTCTTTTTATTCGATTTTTTAAATTCTATTCCCCATCAGTGAATTCCACCATTCTGTCTTCTAGGTCACTTATCTGTTCTTCTGCCTCAGTTATTCTGCTATTGATTCCTTCTAGTGTATTTTTAATTTCATTTATTGTATTGTTCATCTCTCTTTGTTTGTTCTTTAATGCTTCTAGATCTTTGTTATACATTTCTTGCATCTTCTCAATCTTTGCCTCCATTCTTTGTCTGAGGTCCTGTATCATCTTCACTATTATTATTCTGATTTCTCTTTCTGGAAGATTGCCTATGTCTGTTTCACTTAGTTGTTTTTCTGGGGTTTTATCTTGTTTCTTCATCTGTTACATAGCCCTCTGCCTTTTCATCTTGTCTATTTTTCTGTGAATGTGGTTTTCCTTCTGCAGGCTGCAGGATTGTAGTTCTTCTTCCTTTTGCTGTCTGCCCTCTTGGTGATAACACTTTTTGATGCACCCTATTGGTGATATTTCAGGGTTTTTTTAAATCTAATTTTTGCAGCCATCATCACCATCCTTAGTTAATTTCATGTATCCAGAAATGAAGGTGTACATTATCCTTGATAGCACTGTATTAGAAGAAAGAATATTAAATGCATTTATATAAAAGGCAAAAGTTACATACTTGTACAATACAAAAAATATTTTCGAATGTAGGACTATAGTTGTTATTTCTAATGGATACACCCATAATGCCTAGAGTGATTATAAGGAAAATCAGGCATTGAGCGTAATTGAAATTTAATAGATCTTCTCTTTTATTTTATATTGTACTTGAGAGCTTGAGGAATATTTCTGAGTGCATTTATTTAGGGATTTTAGTCTTTTATTCTAGCATGAAGGGACTAACTAAGAAGATTAGAATGTACTATGCATGCTGAGGTTACTCAGCTTGTAAATAAACACATATTAAAGAAGTTTTTAATTTATGTTTACAGATAATTGGTTCAAAAAGATGTATTAAAAATATGTTAAAACTATTTGAAGACTCTTTTCAGAGTTTTTTGAGAATGGTATAGGACTCCCTCCTCTGTGGCCCAGAAGCACCCCTTATTGTCAGGGATGAGGGTTGAATATAAAGTTGTCTTAAGCAGCTTGAGTCTAATCCAAGGTCTTTGAAAGGATATCGAGATTAATTAGCCATTGACGCTGGATGCAAAGAGCAGAGTTTTAAGTGACATACCCATTGTTGAGAAAATACAAATATTGATATAAAGTCACCTACCAACCCAGTGAATCCTTCCCAGAAAATAAAGAAAATAATTAATTAGTTTTACTATTGAAAATGGATTAAATCAGACCATGATGCACATGATAGGCAATATGCTAAAGAGACTGCAAAAAGAGAAAAAAAAAATCTAACCTATTTTTATAGTCAAGTAGATATAATCATTTCACATGTTAATTGTCCATATCAAAAGAAGAAGGATAGTGCATTATGTTGTTTATAAACCATCAGGTCTCTCCTACCTTTTTTTTTTTTTTAATAGTAACCTGAATGCACTATCCTTGTCTTCTTTATGACAAGAAGGAAGTTACATCCTGAATCCAAGCACCTAGGCTTTACCACTCACAGAAACAGGGTGACAGGGCACCATCCATCTTCATGTTCACATTTCAAAGAGATGACTCCCATGGCCTCCAAGAGAGACATTCTTGGGGTGCAAAACTGGTAAGAGGTTTATTTAGCTTTTAAAACATTTACATACATCTGAAAGAAGCAGAGAAAGCAATCATTTGTAATTGCAAGTTTTCTAAAAGAAATGCTAAAGAGAGGTGGGAGGGGAGGAGTTATTTTTCCCTTTTGTTATTAGGGAAATTTTGAATTTTTTCTAGATTTGTGTTTGTACTTATAATTTTTCTTTTTGTGACTATTTTATAATAAAGCTACAATTTTCTAATTATCTCTATTGCTGTTTCTGCTTTATCTTGGCAATTTGCAATCATCTAAATATACAGCAAGTCCACAGTAAAATACAAAGCAAAGCAATTGTCAGGGTTACAATAAGATGAATTTAAAAATTCAGTGCAATATTAGCCTTTATGTTTATTATACCAGTGGTGAATGGTTAAAGCAGATTTTTGATTAGCAATGGTCAAAATTTTTCTTTCATCATACATTAATTTTACAAACTGTTGTGATGTCTATATTGCTTATACTTTCAAATGATTAACAATATGAGTATCATTTTGTAGTTTCATATGAAGTATTACCTAATTCAGTCTTGTTGAGTAGCTTCATTCTGGAGCCTGAATCTAAAGTTTTAACTAAGTGTTTTCCTTCACAGGCCCAATAAATTTCTCCTAGTTCTCATCAATCACATAAGTAACATTATAGTTACGAGATGATCTGGGCCCTTCAGTAATTATTCATCTTTTAAAATATTTTTTTCTAGACAGGAAACATAAAAATACTCAGAACCATTATCTAGTATTATTATGCACCTATTGAAGGCACATACTGAAGTTACAGTGTTTAGTATACATGACTCTAAGTGTTGTAAGTCTTGAGGACAAACCCAGCCTGTGGGCCATTTTTTGCCTGAGTCCAAATCAATAATTGTATTATTATAACAATCAAATAAATCTACATGATTAATAAACATCCACTTTTTAAACGTATATATGTATATGTATATATATATATATATATATATATATATATTCTTTTTTATATTCTTTTCCATTATAGGTTATTATAAGATGTTGAGTGTACAGTCCCCTGTGCTAGATAGTAGGTCCTTGTTGGTTACCTATTTCATATACAGTAGTGTGTATATTTTAATCCAAACTCCTAATTTATCCCTTCCCACCCCCTTTCCCCTTTGGTAACCTTAGTTTTTTTCTATTTCTCTCTTGTAAATAAATTCATTTGTATCATTTTTTTATTCCACATATATATGATATCATAAGAAATTTGTCTTTGTCTGACTTACTTCACTCAATATGATAATCTCTAGGTCCATCCATGTTGCCGCAAGTGACGTTATTTCATTCTTTTTTATGGCTGAGTAATATTCCATTATATATATATACATATATACATATATATATATATATATATATATATATATATATATATATATATATATATATACACCGTATCTTCTTTATCTTTTCATCTGTCGATGGACACTTAGGTTGCTTCCATGTCTTGGCTGTGTAGACAGTGCTGCTATGAATGTTGTTGGGGTGCATGTATTTTTTCTATAGTTTTCTTCAGATATATGTCAAGGAGTGGGATTGCTGGATCATATGGTAGCTCTATTTTTAGTTTTTTAAGGAAACTCCATGTTTTTCTCCACAGTGGCTGCACCAATTTACATTCCCACCAACAGTATAGGAGGGTTCCTTTTTCTCCACACCCTCTCCAGCATTTATTATTTGTAGACTTTTTGATGATGGCCATGCTGAGCAGTGTGAGGTGATACCTCATTGCAGTTTTGGCTTCCATTTCTCTAATAATTAGCAATGTTGAGCATTTTTTCATGTTCCCGTTAGCCATCTGTATGTCTTTTTTGGAGAAATGTCTATTAAGGTCTTATGCCCATTTTTTGATTGGGTTGTTTGTTTGTCTTTTGATATTGAGCGGTATGAGCTGTTTGTATATTTTGGAGATTAGTCCCTTTTTAGTTGCTCCATTTGCAAATATTTTCTCCCAGTCTGAGGGTTGTCTTTTTGTCTTGTTTATGGTTTCCTTTGCTGTGCAAAAGCTTTTAAGTTTAATTTTATCCCATTTTTTTAAATTTTTGTTTTTATTTCCATTACTCTAGGAGATGTGTACAAAAGAATAGTACTACGATTTGTGTCAAACAGTGTTCTGCCTGTGTTTTCCTCTAGAAGTTTTATAGTATCCAGTCTTACATTAAGGTCTTTAAACCACGTTGAGTTTATTTTTATATATGATGTTAGAGAATCTTCTAATTTCATTCTTTTACATGTAGCTGTTCAGTTTTCCCAGCACCACTTGTTGAAGAGACTGTCATTTCTCCATTCTATATTCTTGCCTCCTTTGTTGTAGATTAATTGACCATAAGTGCATGGGTTTATTTTCAGGCTTTCTATTGTGTTCCACTGATCGATGTGTCTGTTTTTGTGCAAGTACCGTACTGTTTTGATGACTGTAGCTTTGTAGTACAGTCTGAAGTCAGGGAGCCTGATTCTTCCAGCTCTATTCATCTTTCTCAATATTGCTTTGGCTATATGGGGTCTTTTGTGTTTCTATACAAATTTTCAGGAGGATAGGTGTTAACTCTTCTCTAAGTGTTTGGTAGAATTTGCCTGTGAAGCCATCTAGCCTTCACCTTTTATTTGTTGGGAGTTTTTTTTTTTTTTTTTTTTTGGGTGGGAGTTTATTAATTAATTTATTTTTGGTGTGTTGGGTCTTCGTTTCTGTGCGAGGCCTTCCCCTAGCTGTGGTAAGCGGGGAACACTCCTCATCGTGGTGCGCGGGCCTCTCACTACCGCGGCCTCTCTCGTTGCGGAGCACAGGCTCCAGACGCGCAGGCTCAGCAGTTGTGGCTCACGGGCCTAGTTGCTCCGCGGCACGTGGGATCCTCCCAGACCAGGGCTCGAACCCGTGTCCCCTGCATTGGCAGGCAGATTCTCAACCACTGCACCACCAGGGAAGCCCTGTTGGGAGTTTTTTTAATTACTGATTCAATTTCAGTACTGGTAATTGGTGTGTTCATATTTTCTCCTTCTTCCTGGTTCAGTCTTGGGAGATTGTACCTTTCTCAGAATTTATCCATTTCTTCTAGGTTGTCCATTTTATTGGCATATAGTTGCTTGTGGTAGTCTCTTATGATCCTTTGTATTTCTGTGGTGTCAGTTGTAACTTCTCCTCTTTCATTTCTGATTTTATTGATTTGGACCTTCTCTTTTTGCTTGGTGAGTCTGGCTAAAGGTTTTTCAATTTTGTTTATCTTTTCAAAGAACCATCTTTTAATGTTTTTAATTTCATTGATCTTTTCTATTGTTTTCTTAGTCTCTAATTCATTTATTTCTGCTCTGATCTTTATAATTTCTTCCTTTCTACTAACTTTGGGTTTTGTTTGTTTGTGTTTCTCTAGTTGCTTTAGGTGTAAGGTTGGGTTGTTTATTTGAGATTTTTCTTATGTCCTGAAGTAAGCTTGCATCAGTATAAACTTCCCTGTTAGAACTGCTTTTGCTGGGTCCCATAGGTTTTGGATTGTCATGTTTTCATTTTCATTTGTCTCTAGGTATTTTTTGATTTCCTCTTTGATTTCTTTAATGATCCATTGGTTGTTTAGTAGTGTATCATTTAGCCTCCATGTGTTTGAATAAATATCCACTTTTGTTTATTTATCTATACCTGGACTGGAAGGAACTTGTATCTCAAAGTTAACCAAGAGACTTTACACCAGTCTACTGCAATCTTAAACTATGAATGCCAGATTTCTGTGTCTCTTATGTGATAGTTTTCCTGCTGCATCTTCCTTGCAATCAAACTAGTAAACACAACTGTGTGTGTGTGTGTGTGTGTGTGTGTCAAATTTAGATACTGAGTATCTGGATGTATTTCAGTTACTTTTACTTTGATATTATAAAAAATTTGGTAAGATGGCCTCAGTTTTACTCTGCCAATAATTGGATTGTTGGATTTGTAAGACGAGATCATGTCTATACTGGTATGAGAGAAATTATGTCAGGCCAGTTAAACAGTCAGGGAGGACTTTATTCAAGACTATTGCAATAGGGGCAAGGACTAATAAGAGCCAAGACTACTGTTATAGGGGAGACAAATTGAACTCAACTCTTCTGGACAAGGTGGGATGGTGTTTAAATGCTGGGGTGATCTAGTAGTAAAGTACTGGAAAACTTTAGGTGGGAGATTAGTCAGTATTAATATCCCATCTGTGTTTGTTAGTAGTTACTTAGCAAAGTTGGGCTCTTTGCTCTCACAGAGTCAGGAAAACAGGAATGCTATCTCCTTTGATGATTTTATTTCAGATAGATGGCTTCTAGGTCCTTGAGAGAGACATTCCTGGTTGTAGAAGATTTATACCTCAAAGGGCAGAAAAAGGATTTACAATTGCAAGTTTTCTAAAGTAAATTCTCTTAAGAAAAGTGAAGGCTGGAGCCTATAGTCAGGATGATACCTCTCTAAAATTTAGTTAAGCCAAGGGTAATGTTAAGGCTGTCTTGGTCATTGGGAGTACTATTTAGAGCTGTTTGGAAGTAGTGATTGTGGGAAATATTAATGGGGGTTCAGAAAGTAAAATAGTGTAACAAATAACATGTTTGTTTTTTAATGAAATGTGATTCTTAAAATATTTGAAATAATACTACTGTGAATAGGACAGCAGGGTAATTCATGAGAATCGTAGCTTGCTAGAATACCTTCTTTCAGTTAAGTTCAGTGCCATTATCAGTTGTTCTAGAAAATTTAAGTTTCCAGTTCTTTGTAGGAACCACTGTCCATTCCATCTGAGATTCTGGCTACACTTGACAAACATGGATCCACCTGTGTTTTCCTTTCACTTCGATAGCCATATGGGTGATTAGCAGCCCTTGAAAGGGTTCCTCCAGCACAAGAACAGCCTATCTTTTCTCTAGAAGACTTTGACGTAAGCAGAATATTCTAGTCACTAAAGGTGGCATACTTCTTCCAGTGGGTCCTTCAAGGTCCTTATAACTTTATGTCTCAGGGCTTCTAGGGAAGAAAGAGGCCCTTTGAAGTACTGAACATGATTATGGGAGGATTCACTTAAATCGGGCACAGGACATGATCTCTGGCCCAAATTCATAGGTCTACCAAATATAAGTTCAAAGGGAAAAATATGATGCTTACCTGCAAGGGTTGCTCTAATTTTCAACAAGGCTAGAAGTAAAGTTCTAGCCATTTTAATCTAGTATATTGCAGAATCTTAGCAGATGGGTTTGATTCATCTTCTGGGAGTTTGTAAACATTTACATAATTACTGGATGGCAGTGGGAATAAGATGACATCCTCTCTTTGGTTCATTATGCTCTAGTATCCAAAATGTAGAAAATACTTTTATTAAGAGAGATTTTACCACTGCCTGAGTATTGGCATCTGAAGAAGGAAAGACTTCAGACCATCCAAACATCATATACACCATAACTAGACAAAATTTCTTACTTTCCTCAGGCATTAATTCTATGAAATCCAAATGCCAGTAAGTTTCTGGTAAATTTGATTGGGAAAACTGCCTATACCATACCTTGGGCGTGACCTGTAAATAATTCTGCTGACAGGTTGCTCATCTCTTAAATATGTTTTGAATAACTTCACCTTTTATGTAAATATGCTAAGAATCTAATGCCTTTAAAAATCCCTCTTTTACTTAATTATGTTGGTAACACAACATTACTAACCAAGCAAATAAGGACTGTTCTATAGAAATTATTTTGTTTGATAATTCCCATAGTTCAGTCAAATTTCTTTTAACCCCCTTTTGAATCCATTTGTACATTTCCTTTTTTGAAGCATATATTTGGAAGTTAATAAAAATTGCTTGTTGTGTTAAATATGAGGCTTCTAACTTTGAAATCTGCCACATTTTAACAGTGGCTTTTACAGCTGTCAGCAAAATCATTGCCTTTAGAAGTTTTTATTCTGCCCTGAGTGAGCTCTATAATGGATTAGTGATCTGAGCAGCAGCTGTACAGCCTCTAAAAAATCAACTATCAATTTTTCATGAGATATTTTACTTCCCCTCAAACTAGAGAATCCTCTAATTTTCCAGATTAGCTCCTTTGCATGACAGACACAAACACATCATATATATATATATATATATATATATATATAAACTATGTGTGTCTGTGTGTGTATGTATGTGCGCATATGTACATATATCAAGAATTGGAATTCCTGTTACTGTTATTGATTAGGCTGCATGTGCCAACTCTAGGCAAAATATAAGCTTCCAAAATTTCATAACAAGTCACCATAGCATACGAAGCCTTAAGTTGGTCACTTTTATCCTGAGTACCTGACCCATTGGGTAACATTATTAAAAGAGATTATGAGCAATAATATCAGTTAAAACATGCCAGGGCCTAGTGTTGTCTTCTTTTACCATTGTACAATCATGATCATCTATTTGATCAGGATCTGGTAAAAAATGAATGGGATTTAGGAGATTCCATCTCCCAAATAGTGTTAGGATTGAATAATAGTGCTTATTCATAACTAGTCTGATGCCATGCCTACAAATTCTGGATCTTATGTACTTATACCTGTCACAACAGTAAGGCATGCACATAAGTCAAGTGACCAGAAGTAAGGACTTAAGCCTTTTTAAAGATGTGTCTGCTGCTGTCACAACAGCCCAGTATCCACAGTGCCACGGCCTCCAGAAGAACTGAGAAACATGCTATTAATGTATGGTCTCATCCCAACTTTTGAGTTAAATTCCAGAAGTTTCACTTTTACTTTAATGATAAAACAAGAAGGGCTTTTCAAAATTACAGATCCCCAAAGCTGAGACGATAGCCAATTTTAGTTCAAAAGCCTCTTTAGATTCTACAGAGTAAATCAGAGGTTCTGAACAATTTTCACACAGTTGCTCCATTAAAGGTTTTCCTTCTCTGCAGAAGCTAGAATCCAGTATTCACAATATCCTATCAGTCCCCAAAATGGTCTAAGTTGTTTTTTGTAATATGGCATTTTATCTGCAAAATGGGCTGACCCTGTGTTGTAACACTTGTGAGCCCTCACCATCAATATATGCCCTAAATATCCCTAGTTTGGCAATATTGCAATTTACCCAATGAGGTATTATGTCCTTGTGAAGGGGGAAATTGTAACAAAGCCAAAGTATCAGTTTTGCATTACTCTTTAGTTTTTGATGCTACCAGCCAACCATCTATATATTGAATGCTTATAGATCCTTCTGGTGGAAGTTTTCCATAAGTTTTCTGTAAATGGCTAAAGAAATAGTAGAAGAGTACTGAAACTCTTGAGGAATCCTTTGCCATAAATGCTAGACTTCCTTCATAAGTAAAAACAAACAAGAATATAGACCTGTTTAGATTAGAGGAATGGGGAAAAAAAAGCAGAGCATAGAAAAATTGGAGAAAAACTTTGTAGAGGGTGGTACCAAAGTTATAATATAGTATTAGGAACTGTAGGTATTAATAGAACAATGGATTTACTTACTTCTTTAAGATGTTATATTAAGGTCAACCATATTTATCAAATTTATCTTCCTTTGCTGGAAGTTTGGCGGTATTAATATTACAGGGTGAATGTCCTTTTATAATTATCCTTTGTTTTTCTAATTCTTTTTATAACTGGTTTTATTTCTTCTAGTTGAACTCTCAACAAAGGCTACTGATTGACACATGGTCATGCCGTATGCTTTTTAAACCAGTATTATTATCCCAAGGCCCAAAGTGATGCATTGCTTTATTTCTGTTCAGGGTACTTTTCCAGCATGGTGTGACACTGTCACTTGCTGCTACATTCCTTTTCTTTCAGAAGGCACACCATAACCAAATAAGACAGTTTTTTCCAAGGATATTAAACAAACACTCCATATGGAGTATACAATATGGTAGTTTTAATTTGCACAGGAGATCTCTCCCCAATAGGTTTACAGGAGAATCAGGAGAAAGTAAGAAAACATGTTCCTCAGTCAGGAGATCTATTAATGTGGGGACCACAGACGAAAATAACACATATGAAGCTGATTTAAAATACCAACAACCTGAATTGGTCTGTCACCAGATGGAAAGTGAGGGATTTCTGGGACATTTTCAGAATAAGTAGCGCCTGTATCTACAGATTTTTCTCTATCCAGAAAAATCAAGGATATGTTAGCCTGAGGGAAATTTATTCAGACATAAATTTCATCAGTCCCTACTGCTGAGATTCCCTCAATCTGTCAATTGTAAGCCATTTGACAATTATTCTCTAGCTTTCTGGGCTTTCTTCATTCCCTTGTTTCTGCAATTTCTGCATCTTCTGGAGTCTATTTTCTTCAATCTCTTTTCCACTGTCCCAGTTTCTTGGAATAATAACATATGGTTTTCTCTTCTTTGCTGCCTTCACAGATTGGCCAGAGTAAAGTTTATTTTCTTTAGTAAACAGTATTAACTGAACAGTTAACGCAGCAGTTTATAACTTCTTTTCTTCTTCATATTTTTTCTAGATTGTTTCCCAACTGAGTAGTTGCTGCTAAGATTTGAGTAGTAATCTGTCCTTACCAACCTTCTCCCTTTCTCCTAATTTGAGTTCGGATAACCAGCAAGAGAGCAAAGGCAAAGGATAGGACCAGGGGACAATTTTTATCGACCCTTGGATCCAGGCCAGTAAATTTTGAGAAAATTTCAACAGATAGAAATTTTAGATAGGAAATAATGGGGACTCATCTGTTTTGTGGATACAACACTGCAGTTTCTCCCAGCTCATCTTTAGAGGAAAGACTGCGAGCAGTCTCTTCTAATGGGTCACCCAAGCCCCTGGTTCTTCCACAGTTGTGGAGGGTGGTAGATAGCTGCTACTCCTTGATGGGATGGGTCATCTTCTGGTCCCCAGTGTGCTTGCTCTGTCAAAGGAGCAAAGTCTGCTGGTTGCAGAATCCCCCACGGTAGCTTGTGCACATCCCCAAACATGGGTCTGTAAAGTAAAAACACACTGTGTAGTACTTCTGCAAACTTCTGGAAAAGAGGAAGAGAAGCTTTCATGTGAATAGGCTGGGTAGCTTCTCAATGGCATTAGCTTCACTGATGATCAGATAAGAAGAGCTGGTTTTCCACATATTGTGACCAAAAAAAAAGTAGAATTATATGACTATTTGGCTTCTTTCTTGTGCTGGTATATTTATCAACCTAATACTTTTTTTTCTTTTTTTTTTCCAAGTGACTAGTGAAACTACTCTACATCCTGTCACTTTCATATAGGGACAGAGTATTTTATTCAAGTTCTCAACTCGTCCCTAAATATATCTCCTTATAGTTTCTGCTTTCCTAGATCCATAGTGTATGGATGATAAGAGACTTATAGTTTCTGCTTTCCTAGATCCATAGTGTATGGATGATAAGAGACTCATAATTTCTGCTTTCCTATATCCATAGTGTATGGATGATAAGAGACTCCTGGAGGTAGACTCTATGCCAGGACAAAGAGTAGACTCAGAGCTAGGATATGAGGATTACAAGCCTGTGTTCTCAAACAGGGCAGGTGATTCAGTACCAGCTAAAAAAGTCATGCCATCAGCCTTCTTTGTGGGGAAATGTACTGACAAAGGGAAGTGATGATCTAAAAGATCATCACTTCCCTCTTCCCAGGAGTTTGTTTGAAGCAAGAATAATAAAGAGATGTAGGGGGAGAAGAGCAAGCAGAAACAGCAAAGAAAGAAAGAAGAGGGCTCTGTGGACGAGAAAGTACCTTTAATTCTCAAATTTCCTTTTCCATTTTCCTCAGTCTTTCCTTCTGGCTTTCCAAATCATTTTTAACTTTACTCTTAGAATGATGTCCATCCAGTAAATACCAGCAATTAATTTGCTTATAATGTGGACCTCCTAAATCCCTCATAAATCTTGAAAGACTGTATTCTCATAAGTATTCCAAATGTGACAGAGATAGTAGTTGTTTAAGAACTGCAGGCAACGTTCCTGGCTTCCCATATTTTTCCATCATCAAAGCTAATCATGATCCTGAAGGGATTTTAGTGCCCAATTTACCCATGCTTACTCAATAGAAAAATCTTAAATTTGCAGAGGGTGGTTCATCTAGCTAGTATTCCAAAAGAGCAGAGCACTAGGAGGGAGACTTTTTATAATTTAGGGTCTCTTAAACTACTGTTATGTGGCCGTATGAACTTCATCTGGTCCACTTAATTTTGGAACTGCCATTTGCATCCCATCCTCATCACCAAATTGTTGGATAAATATAATTAACAATAACATCTCCTGCCAACCCAGTCAAGCCTCTCCACAAAATGTAGAAAGAATGAAACAGTTATAATATTGAATAAGCATTCACCTAGACTGTGATGGACATCATAGGCAATCTGCTAAAGAGATTGCAAAGAGAACTAAATCTTACCCTTTATATATCAGGCAGATACAATCCATTTACATACATGTTAATTGACCTTATCAAAAGGGAAAATAGAACTTCTCCTATCTTTATGAAAAGCAGGAAATTAACATCATGAAGCTATATGCCTAGGCTTAAACTCCCACAGAAACAGGGAGACAGGGTGACATTTTCCTTGATGTTCACATTTCAAAGAGGTAACACTAAGGCCTGCAAGAAAGTCATTCATGTAGTGCAAAAATTGACAAGAGGCTTATTTAGCTTAAAAGATTTACATACATCTGTAACAAACATTATCATTTATAATTTCAAGTTTCATAAGAGAAATGCTAGAGAGAAAGGGGAATTTTTCTTTACCTTCTGATATTGGGGAAATGTTTAATCCTTTTTTTTTTTTAGATTTATATTTACCCTTACACCACCAATGGGGTGGGAACTAGGTAGAATCATGGCCAATAGAACAAACTGGCAGTGGAACGATTAGTCTATATATGTTAGCTGTTCTTTATGAAATACTGACAAACTTATATGTGCTAGAGGTTTTGGACTGGTAAAAGAGTTCAGGATTGAGATGGATATAGGAGGGTATAATAAAGAGGAATAATTTAATCTCATAAAAAGGTGTCTTTTAATATTCACTATGAGATAGATTGTTGACATATTTGATATGGTATAGCTGATGCACATCCTATAGTTTTAAGCTCTCATGCCCATTTTATAATGGATTTACTTTACTTTCTTTCATGTCTCTGAGCTTAAGTCCTCACTCTTGCCCATAAACCTGTCTCTTTACCATAGCCCAAAAGACTAGTTCTTTTGAACTCATCAATTTGAAAATAGAAAGTTCACATGCCATAAAGTTTTCAAACGATAATGCGTTTGTGTATGTATATGAATACCTACAGATATACACATATGTTACAAAGGAGGATGTATGTGTTTGTATCTTTTACATTCTAATAATTTTAAATTTGCTTTGGCAGGAAGAAAGTGAATATAGTCTAAAATTCCATAATATCTTATAGTATCTTTATATCTCACACTATTCCTTAATATTATGCACAATCCCATAATTGAATCATAATATTTAACTGGGTTCATTTGTGATGGATTCCCATAAATTCTGTAATACTGGGCACTGCTGGCATAGCTGTATTGCTAATGCAGTCTGCTGATCATGTTCTATAGTTTTGGTGGCTGACCAGTGAGCAGGACATTTTGCTGCCATGGTGGCTTCAAGGATACAAGTCCTCCATGTTGCCCTCTGCTGGTCTAATTATAGTATAGCCTCCATCGAGGACACTCCTCTCTTAGGGTGCCCTTTTTATTAGGAAGGGAAACTTTATACCTTCTCTCCTCATGCAATTTTTCAGAAATCTTCATGGTTTTAGCAATAAAGTGGGTAAACACTTAAGAATTTCTTCTTTTAAAAACCTATTTTTTTAGTATGTAATTTAGAAGTCCTAATCATTATGGATATTTCACTCAGCAGTGAATCCATTTTCTTTTTTTCTCTTTGTATTCTTGACAGACTTTTCCGCTCAAAGTCTTATTTACTCATTTGCTTTCCAGCTTTATATGACCCTTGGCTTCGGTTCAAATATGTAACTAAAACATTATTAATGACAGAGGAAACATTAAGTAATTTCCCCTGTTAGGGTTATAAAATTGAGCATTGCTGAATGAGATTATTAATACATAGATTCAGTGATGCATTAGCAGAATATTCTTAAAAATAAAATTATTCCCAATACAACATACATGACATGACTAGCCTGACATCAGTATTGCGAAGGTTTATATTATACTCCTGGCCATTTTATTGTTTTGCACAGTGCTTAAATGTTTTTCACAATGTTTCTTTAGAACAAAGTTCTGTGAAACTTGAATGTCAAAATGAAGTACATACCTGGTGTTAAAAAAACAAGTTAAAGATTTTTATAGATTCTTTTTTTCTTTTCAGTTTAAAAAGAAGTATAAGATTTTCAATTATCTGAAATTTAGTATCTTGGCACTGTTGGTGGGAATGTAAATTGATACAGCCACTATGGAGAACAGTATGGAGGTTCCTTAAAAAACTAAAAATAGAACTACCATAATACCCAGCAATTCCACTACTAGACATATACCCTGAGAAAACCATAATTCAAAAAGAGTCATATACCACAATATTCATTGCATCTCTATTTACAATAGCCAAGACATGGAAACAACCTAAGTGTCCATCGACAGATGAATGGATAAAGAAGATGTGGCACATATACAATGGAATATTATTCAGCCATTAAAAAGAAACAAAACTGATTTGTAGTGAGGTGGATGGACCTAGATCCTGTCATACAGAGTGAAGTTAGAAAGATAAAATCAAATACAGTATGCTAACACATATATATAGAATCTTAAAAAAAAATGGTCCTGAAGAACCTAGGGGCAGGACAGGAATAAAGATGCAGACATAGAGAATGGACTTGAGGACATGGGGAGGGGGAAAGGTAAGCTGGGACAAAGTGAGAGAGTGGCATGGACATAGATACACTACCAGATGTAAAATACATAGCTAGTGGGAAGCAGCCACATAGCACAGGGAGACCAGCTCAGTGCTTTGTGACCACTTAGAGGGGTGGGATAGGGAGGGTGGGAGGGAGATGCAAGAGGGAGGAGATATGGGGATATATGTATATGTATAGCTGATTCACTTTGTTATAAAGCAGAAACTAACACACCATTGTAAAGCAACTGCACTCAATAAAGATGTTAAAAAAAATAAGAGGGCAAATACCTTTTTGGAAATTGTGGAAATGAAAAAAAAAAGAACAAGGAAACGTAGGAAGTATCAAAGAATAAAAAGATAAGCAGACAGACATCTAGAAATGACAAGGAATATGAAATAGGTGCAGAACTTTCTAGAGCAGAAAGAGGCTCCAGTTCCTAACCCTGTCGTCCCTTCTCCTAAATGTGTGAAGCTACTGCAGACAAAATGTCCCTGTACCAACAGGCACATGAAGAGATGCTCAACATCACTAATTATTAGAGAAATACAAATCAAAAGTACCATGAGGTACCACCTCACACCGGTCAGAATGGCCATCATCAAAAAATCAACAAACAATAAATGTGAGAGACAGTGTGGAGAAAAGGGAACCCTCTTGCACCGTTGGTGGGAATGTACATTAGTACAATCATTATGGAGAACAATATGGAGGTTCCTTAAAAAACTAAAACTAGAACTACCATATGATTCAGCAATCCCACTCCTGGGCATATATCTGGAGAAAACCATAATTCAAAAAGATACACACACCCCAGTGTTCGTTGCAGTAATATTTACAGTAGCCAGGACATGGAAGCAACCTAAATGTCCATTCACACAGGAGCGGATAAGAAGATGTGGTACACATATGCAATAGATTACTAGTCAGCTTTAAAAAAAAAAAAGAATGAGATAATGTCATTTGCAGCAACATGGGTGGACATAGAGATTGTCATACTGAATGAAGTAAGTCAGACAGAGAAAGACAAATATCGTATGATATCGTTTACATGTGGAATGTAAAAAAAAATGGTACAAATGAATTTATTTACAAAACAGAAATAGAGTCACAGATGTAGAAAACAGTTTATGGTTATGGGGGGTGAGGACGGGGGAGGGATAAATTGGGAGATTGGGATTGACATATACACACTACTATATATAAAAAAGATAACTAACAAGGACCTACTGTATAGCACAGGGAACTCTACTCAGTACTCTGTAATGACCTATATGGGAAAGGAATCTAAAAAAGAGTGGATATGTATATATGTATAACTGCCTCACTTTGCTGTACAGCAGAAACTAACACAACATTGTAAATCAACTAGACTGCAATAAAATTTTAAAAATAAATAAATTAAAAAAAATAAAATTTAGTATCTTGCTTCAGGGATATGAAAGATCTAACCTAGTTAAACACATAAAATAGTACTTGTTTATAATAAACCTTGATCACTAAATTATGTTGTTTGTTCTAACAATACAGTCTTATAAGTTTATCTGACAGTTGTTTGCTTCTAGCCAAGAAAGTATTGAGAAACACATCTGTCTCATAATTTGCATACAGAGGGTATTTTAATAATCCATTTCTCCCTTCTCTGTCCATCTATTTTTAGGCTGACTGGAAGCTTTGTGCCAGACTTGATAGTAAGCATGAGTAGCCAAATGTGGCTGCACCTTCAAACAGATGAAAGTGTCGGATCTATTGGCTTCAAGGTTAACTACAAAGGTAATGATAAATTGCTACTTTGGGAAATATGTTATCTTAATAAAACCAGAGAATACTTTTAAATTTAGGTTTAATTGTATCTATAAAATAAAAGTTTCCCAGCATATAAGAATGTATTTCAACAAAATACTTGCCTCTTTAAATTAACTATACATGTTGATTTCACTTTTCTTTAAATAAAATTGCTTTTTTTTCCCTTTAAAATGTGTATATTTTGCATACCTAATCTCTCCCTCAGTCCACTATACAATGCCTGTGCTTTAGGCGCTCTGGACTCCTAGCCTTTCCCAGAATAGGCAATGTGATTTTATAAACTTTACACAAATTGACTGGCAAAAAATCTACTAATTATTAAATACTTAAATACAAAGTAAAGACTTAATTTCTTAAAGAATCCAGGGAACCAATTATTACTATTTTTATTTTTATTTTGTAATTCGTCAGTGTATCTCTCAGATCAAATACATGGTATCAGTGTTCAGATTATCAACTCCTATGTAAATTACAGATCACAAAAGTGTTAAATTGCTACTGCCCATCCCAATATTGATAGTTTTGCAGATTAATGATGAATTACATGTGTGTAACATAATCTTTTGTTTTAGTTCTATTTATAAGAGATAGATGCAAACATTGTGAAATCATATCTTTGACACACAATTAACTATTTTTTTTATTAATTAATTTATTTATTATTTTTGGCTGTGTTGGGTCTTTGTTTCTATGTGAGGACTTTCTCTAGTTGTGGCAAGCGGGGTCCACTCTTCATCGTGGTGCACGGGCCTCTCACTATCGCGGCCTCTTGCTGTGGAGCACAGGCTCCAGACGTGCAGGCTCAGTAGTTGTGGCTCACGGGCCTAGTTGCTCCGTGGCATGTGGGATCTTCCCAGACCAGGGCTCGAACCCATGTCCCCTGCATTGGCAGGCAGATTCTCAACCACTGCACCACCAGGGAAGCCCACGATTAACTTTTTAAAAGTCAAATAGAGACAGTGGATATACAGGTATACACACAATGTACATATTAGAAATGCAATTTTGAAATTCTGACTGAAAATATGTATATGTTATTAAGTTAAATTCTATGCTTTAAAAGATAAAAATGTGAAAGAGACCATCAGAAAGCTATGCTGCTTGAATTTATTTTTCTATTGTAAAAGTCATTATTCTCTATCTTATCAATTAAACAATGGATTATTAAGTAGACAGAATTCTATTACTTGCATAATAATAATTTTTAAACAGACTTTATTTTTTCAAACATCGGCTTGCCATGCCTTTGTATCCTGGCACGGGGAAATGAATGCATGATGTTGTCAGGGAGACAGGACACATGCATTCTGTGTTTTTAACTTGAGACTAAATTTGGTACTATATTAATTTGAATAGTTCAGGAAATCTGTATAAATATCAGTTTAAAAAAATAAAAAGGTTATCCTGATTATGATTTAAATATATTCTTCCTCCATTTAAAATCCACATCTATCCCCAGTAAATAAAACAAAGTTACAAAGTTTAAAGAATGCTCAGCTTCTGTTGCAAGTATCTATGTCTTTATTGTTTTCTTTTTCCTTACTTTACCCCTGTAACTTATATTCCTCTTGGTTTTATTATTTTCTTCACCCTAAGAAACTTAAACTGTTAGAAAGTCTGAAGTGATTTAAACCTTAGAAACTGTATTAATCATTAACGACAATGCTTCAGCAAAGAACGCAGTTATTAAAGCTCACGAACAGTTTAGAGCCACAGGGGCGTCCTGTCGATATTTACAACTCTTGAACTGCTCTCCACTCCACTGCAGTTCAAGAGCTGGAAGTACGTTGCAACATAGCACAATTAAACATTATTTTGTTTTGTTTTCTGCTCAGATTTCAACAAATAATTTAAAAATATATGTACTGCCTAAGGATCTGCTATGTGCCAGCCACTGAATGAGTTGTTGAGTATAGAAAGAACAGCCAGGGACTTCCCCGGCGGTACAGTTGTTAAGACTCCATGCTCCACTGCAGGGGGTGGGGTTGGATCCCTGGTCAGGGAACTAAGATAAGATCCTGATCACCACGTGGTGTGGCAAAAAGGAAAAGAAACAACAGCCAGATATTTTCTGTCTTAGGAAGGTCATAATATAGTGACAGAGAAAAATATATCCAACTATCCATATACAAATATCCACCAAAGTGAGATTTGAAACAAACCAACCCAGGAGATTCTTAATGAATAATTCCCTTATTCTTTCCCTCCCTTCAATCTGGTCTCTTTCAGTCTAACATCCACACTGCTAATGATGATCTCCCAGCAACAGGGAGGTGATCATATTACACTACAGCTTAAAATGTTTCCAGACTTTTTATTGCCTAAAGATGAAGTCCAGAAGCTCCACAGATCTTATCTTCCACCTTTTTTCTCCCTACAATCCAATTTTATAAAACAATCCATAATTCTCTGAACCCAGCAAGTTGTTTCACACTTCTCCTTACACTCAATAAATTCTATCTGGATCCATATTCTATTTCTAACTCAGCATCACATCACTCATGCCGTGAGACAATGTTCAAATATTTCTTCTTCTGTGAAGCCTTCCTTAACTCCCCCCATTACAAAAGAAAAGATACTCTGTTTTATAAACGCTGTATCATATATACTACATAACCAGATGAAATGCATCATATTCATCTTTATATTTCCATTAGCAACCCCCTGCTATATCATCATAGGTAATTAATGATTGTTCAATAAAGCTGAACAAATGAGTTGACCTATATAATATGATGTAATACAGGGTAAAGTATGTCCTCAAAACTTTCATTTTCCTACTGTGAAAATCATGTTTTTGCATCCTCCATAATATAAAACCTGAGCTCAAAGTTGAAGTAGGGTTCATTTTGAGAAGTTTCAAATTTTGATGTGCAGATAGCTTTAGCAGCTTCGCCTACTAAAAATAATTTTCATAATTACCATGCTCTCTGTTAAGTAGTCTGTTGGTTCTAAAAGGAACACCTGCTAAAAAAACTTTCCAGATTTGATCTAAATATATCTTTTTCTTATCATCTATAGATTTTGCATGAGATAGCATTAAAAGTGGATCTCCTGTAAATTAAACTTGTGTTTTATTGTACATTTTGTCTTTGAGAGTAAGAGAGAACTTAGCTGTAAAACCACCTGGTCATTTTTACTCAAAGGTAAATATTTAGGAAATTTAATTTTTTTCTATGGCTATAAGTCTCTTCATATCTTTTCCTGGATTAATTTTGATTATTTACATTTTGTTAGAAATTTTTCTAGGATCTAGATAATAGTTTTCAAATATATTGACATTTCATACATAGTTTATTTTTTAAAAAACTTTTCTTAAAAAATTAGTAAAGATATCTTATCCAAATTATTTATGGCATAAATTAATTCAAAAGAGTATATATTTTTTCTCACTCTGTTTGCCAGTATCTGCTTTTTTGCTTGCCCAGCAGTCTTTCCACTTTCTTCTAAGAGCTGAACTACTTTAGGCTTGATGAACTTTATCTTTTCCACTTCTGTATGGCTCTATAAGTTTGGGCTGAACTAATCAGAATTCCTTTTGATATGGTTAACAGTTTAGGATCTGGGGCAATTGATACAGATTCCAGGTGAAAGAAAATCTCTTTTTTGAAGTGGTATATTAAGGGTCATTTAACTTGGTGCCTACTGGTGGTCAACTTCTGTTAGCAGCAGAACCAGCAGATGGAAAAAATGAAAAACAATATTTTAGAAAAAATTGAAACTCCTAAGTGCCTGAAGGGAATACTAGACCTTGGTTTTCCAATTGTATAAGGCTATAAACTTCTCCTCATTTAAGCCATGGTGAGTTCAGTTTATGTCACTTATAGCTAATTAAGCCCTGATTAACACACTTGCCATCTCTTTGTTATTTAATTCTTTCAACATAGAAAAAAAAGGGAAGATCTATATTACAGTTCAATGCTTGCAGAATCAGATATATTTCTTTCTTTATTTTAATTTTTTTTTTCTTTTAGGGTGGAAAAACACCATGGATGGGTCCCAGGGACAATGTGTACTCATAGAAAGGAACAGTTATATTTGAGAAAGTAATATTCAATACATTCTTTATTTTTTTTCAGGAAAGGAAACATAGAAATATTAGAGTTCTGTAATCACCTTCTACTAATAGTGTACATCCATAATGGGCAACATTCTTTATTAATCTTAGGACCCATGCCTTACTGCCATTATTTATGAATTAAGTTTTGGTCCCAGGTGTTTTGTTTTGTTTTTTTAATTCTCAAATCATATCATGAGATTGATTGAGATGTTTTGAAAATAGCATCAGTTCCTTTGTTCCTACATGGGTAATTATGACACTGAGACATAATCTTGTTTAGTTATCACTGAAATCATGTTGCAGGATAATGGTAAAAATATGTAAATTGTTTTTGATTATTTTCTCTTTCTTAAGATTTCTGTTATGAATACTTCAGAAATTGACCCACATATATACAGTCAGTTGATTTTCAAAAAAGGTGCTAAAGAATTCAATGAGAAAAGGATATTCTTTTTTTTTTTATGAGTAATACTGAAACAATTGTATACCCACATGCCAAAAAAAGCAAAAAAAAACAACCCAAAAACAAACAAACAAAAAAAACCCCTCAACCTTCCCTTTACTCACACAATACACAGAAGTTAACTTGAAATGGATTATAGACATAAATATAAGAGCTAAAGCTACAAAACTTTTGGAAAAAAAAAAAAACTAGCAGAAAAGCATAGTTAGCTTGGCTTAAGGAAAGTTTTCTTAGCTAGCAGACTAAAAACATATTATATGCTATGGACTAAATGTTTGTGTCCACCCCGCAAAATTCATATGTTGAAGCCCTAACCCTTAATGTGATGGTATTTGGAGGTGGAGCATTAGGGAGGTAATTAGACTTAAATGAGGTCATGAGGGGGAACCTACATGATGGATTAGTGCCCTATAAGAAGAGACACCAGAGAGCCTGCTCTCTCTCCTCAGGTACTCACAATGAGAAAAGGCCATGTGAGTAAACAGAGAGAAGGTGCTTGCCTGTGAGACAGGAAGAGGGTCCTCACCAGAACCTGACCATACTGATCTTGAGCATCCCAATAGAGAACTTGTATACAGAGTATATAATGAATTTTAATAACTCAATAATAAGATAAAGAAAATAATCCAATTTAAAATCGGTAAAAGAACTGGCCATCCACTTGACCAAAAAAGAGATACAGATGGCTCAAAAGCATTTGGAAAAAATGTTCAACATCATCATCATAAAGGCAATGCAAATTAAAACCACAAGGAGATACCACTATATACCAACTGTATGGTGAAGATTAAAAGTATTGACCTGCCAAGGAAGTGGAATAACTAGACTTCACAAACACTGTTGGTAGGAACATAAAATGTTATAATAACTTTTGAAACACATGCCTACCATATGACCCAGCCATTTTGCTCCTCGACATTTTCCCAAGGGAAATGAAAGCAAATGTCTACAAAG
This sequence comes from Mesoplodon bidens, assembly GCF_964165515.1. NCBI lineage: Eukaryota > Metazoa > Chordata > Mammalia > Artiodactyla > Ziphiidae > Mesoplodon > Mesoplodon bidens. Next base: position 53,638,356 of record NC_138173.1, on the reverse strand, counting down.
ACTTGTGTAAGTATACATAGCATATATATTTTTAACAATCTCCCCAAACTGGAAGAAATTTAAATATTTATCCATAGGTGAGTATATAAACAGAATAGGGTGCTACTCATCAATAAAAAAGGAAAAAGCTATTAACATACGCAAAACATGGATAAAAATAAAAATGATCAAGCTCAGTGAAAAGATCCAGACCAAAAAAAACCAAAACAAACAAAAAAACCCCAGTAAATCCAGGGCTTCCCTGGTGGCGCAGTGGTTGAGAGTCCGCCTGCCAATGCAGGGGACACGGGTTCGTGCCCCGGTCCGGGAAGATCCCACATGCCACGGAGTGGCTGGGCCCGTGAGCCATGGCCACTGAGCCTGCGCATCTGGAGCCTATGCTCCGCAACGGGAGAGGCCACAACAGTGAGAGGCCCGTGTACCGCAAAAAAAACAAAAACAAAAACAAAAAAAACAGTATATCCTGCATGATTCTATTTATACAAAATTCTAGAAAATGCTAACTAAAACTCGTAGTAACAGAAAGCAGATTATTTTTGGGGCATTGGAGGAATTGATTACCAAGGGGCCAGAGAAATATTTTGTATTAGATAGATGAATGCTTATTACCTTTGCTATGGTAATGATTCATAGGTGTATACATATGTTAAAATTAATCAAACTGCACCTTTTACATATGGTCAGTTTATTGTTTGTCAGTTACACCCCAATGAATCTGTAAACAAATTTCTGTGCTAAAATTACCAAGTAATGTTTCAAAATGAGTACTAATATAAGCTGTTTTATTTTTAATGGTATTATTATTTTGAGAGCAATAAGAAAAAGATTATGAGGAAAATGTTTTGATAGTTTTTGACGAGAGGGCAAGAACAATGTTTCATTTAAAATAGCTTTAAGTAGAAGAGAATAGTATATTCTCGGAATTTATTTTTGAAGTGCTTAAGTGGTTATGCTTTGCAGATTTCAAGTTTTTCTTTTTTTTTTTTTTTAAGTAGGTTGAGGTATTACAAACAAGAGTGTCAGTGATATAATAGAGATTATAGAAAGGTAAATTTATACCCAAGGAACAAAAGAAGTGCTGAAAATTGCATTCATTTTTCTGTTTTTTCATTAAAACATTTTTAGTCTTAAGAAAGGTGGTACAAAGTAAAAATTTGTTATAATCAATTACTTATTTCTTAATCCTGCTGGTACCTGCCTAAGAAAACCTGACTTGTTCTTGTGAGGGACTGAGTTTTATTTAAACTGAACACATTCTTTATTTTCTCCAGTTATATGAGATTTTAAAGTTTTGTTCCACTTATGTGATTTTTTCCATCTCTTTATTAGGATATTTCTCCAAAATCACCATTCATAGAATCCCAAGATTAAGCCTTGTTATATTTCTGATTAGAGTCAGTTAAAAAAAGAATTAATCATATAAGGATATTTATGTAGTGGAGATATACAATGGTATCTGGCAAAAGAGCTAATGGTGTGTGTAGGTTTTTGTCCTTTTAGTTAGTACAGTGAAACAAAGATTCTGAACAATCCATCATTATACCCCCATAGTACTTACCACAATTCAAATGGATGGTCCAATAAATACATCAAACTGTAATCTGCAAAAAAGCTCACTGAGATTAATGCTAAACCAAAATGGCTTTCAGTATTAAAGAGTTACTATGTTATTAGCAATTGATTCTTAAATATTTAATTTTAAAACTATACTTTAAAGCAGAAAACTAATGATGAATGAATGATAAATAAAGATATTTAGAGACTTTGTTAGAAATTTATGAATCCCCCAAATCTTCTCACGTATTGTATTTCTTAGTTTTCCAGTGCTATAAAATCAAATTAGTGAAATAAAATTATGTAACACAAAGTTATATCATTTTTAAAATTTATAAGTATTTCCTATTTCCCCATATCCTGTTCTTTAACTCAAGTGAATTCAATTTAATGAGATCAAAGTCATCTAAAGAACATATTTAGATGATGATTTGACAGACTCTTAAAATGCACTCCGTAAATAATGAAAATAATTTTTAATTACACTGAAAATAAACTTTTTAGTTTTTTAGGAACTAAATTATTTGTAATATACAAACATAATATTACCGTGTTACAGAGATATATTTCAGTGTTTGTGTGATTAGATTGGAATCTAAGTTCATTTGTGTAAATAACTATTTTCCTCTAAGGTATGCCATATATATCACTGATTCAATACTTGCTGAAAGGAAAGTTTATCTTTAAAACAACGAGCTTGGACAAAATAGTCTCTGCATTTACTTTGAGTTCTAACATTCTTTTATTAGATTTGGTAAATTAAATATTGATATGTTTATTATACAGTCCAAGAATATTACACTCAATATTCCTTCCTTATAGTAAACTGATATGCTATCAGCGGAACATGCTTTGTGTGAGTTCTCAAGATAAACTCCTCTCTCAGAATTTCCTCCAGATGTGACACCTTTCTATCTGGTGGTGGTCTGCTAACACAGAACCAGTGAGCCCCCTTGGATTTTCTCATTATTGTGTCTTTTGAGATATTTCTTCTCTTCATATCATTTTCATTTTCTTTAAGAAATCTTGTAATCTGTTAAAAGTGTTTCTCTTTCTTGGAAAAACTACTAAGTAACACATAGTATTATATGTGGGATTTTCATGATAACATTTCAATCTGCCCTCAGAATAAAGACAGCTTTTAAGTATGACCCATGGAAACTTTACTTGAATAAGTATTATTATTTTCATTGTTGCTTTTTATTAGCTTAAAGGATTTATTCTATTTTTACATTCCATACATCAAGTTTCTTCAGAAAACTACCGCTCCTAAAATATTCAATTTGACTTTGTTTATCACAGTCTGCTGTGAGGACTAAGCTTTTTGTTTCTATACCCCCAGAATGAGAATGAGTGGCAGTAGAATATTAAAAGTAATGTCTATTTAAAAATATTCATTGAGTTTCAACTATGTGCCTAGGCATCATGAAGAGGATAGGGTACATAGCAAAAAATAAGAGACTAAGTCACTGCTTTCAGTCTAATGGGACAAAGACTGACAGTTAACAAATAATTATAAATATAAAGAGTGCTAAAAATGAAAGAGAGAATGTGCTTTTGGGAGACTATAACAAGGCACCTAATGCAGGCCTCAAGGAAACCTTTCCTGAGGAAGTGAACATGGACTGAGGCCTGAAGCTGAGTAGGAGTTACTGAGGCTGGAAGCTGGACAGCATGACCAGTGTGTATAGATGACAAGTTATACTTGAGGAGTTGTTAGAATTCCTGGATGTGTAGCAGAAATGGAAAGAGAAGAAGCTATGGTGTAGTCCTGGATAAGACTGGAGAGATGAGAAAGAGCAGGTCATGCTTTGCTGCAAAAGACACATATGAATCTGTGAGACTGAAAGATATTCATTTTCCCCATGGGAGCAAAAGATCATTCCACCCACTCCCAGGTAGACAGCTTTTCCAATTTTCCCCTTAGGACAGGGACTAGTATTTATTTAAATAATGGAATCATAGAACATTGGATCTGGGAGAGGCTTTTGAGGTAATTGAATCAATTATACTCATTTCCTCCAAGATGAGGAAATTGAGTCCCATAAAGATCGATTTTTCTCACAGTCACTATAGGTAGTGCCTGAACCCAAAGTGGAACTATGAGCTATTGCTTCTGAGAGGGTCACTTTCCCCTGCACTACATTGCTTCACACTTCATATTTCTCCATAGATCCAAGGTATATATAGTTGGCTGATTGACAAATACACTTTTGTAGGTTGTACAGGGCCTTTGTCAGATAATCTATAATCATCACAATTTCTAATCAAATTAATGTGTCTTTTCCCTCAATGCCAGTAATAATTTAATTTTATACATATTATATTCATGGTTATTCATTGTATCCACCCTAACTGGGGAAGATATTTCAAATCAAAGTGAAGTATCAATGCAAGTAAAAGAATCATTGGAGACTAAAATGTTTTTCCTTATCTGTTATAAGCAGAAGGTAAGATGTGAGATATGTGAGGTATTTATATTTTAGAACTTGATCTTTAATGGCAGAAGAGAATAAAGTTATTTGTTTGATTAAATAAAATCCCAATGTTATTTTTGCTTATCTCAACTGAGAAAGAAATCTTAATTAAACCTATCAGAACTAAAACTATTCAGAATTTTGGAATAGTGCCAATCTGACTATGCAAAGAGGTACCTGTTTATATAAATAAATTGTTTTCTGAATGTGGTACTATATCATTTCTTGGACACAGTGGTAATCTTAAACATTCTCAAACTCATTAGCTTATACAACAATTATTTATTTTCACAAGTCTGTGCGTAGGCTGACAGTGTGCTGATCTAGGCTGAGTTTGAATTCATGCATCATTCATTCTTCTGACACCAGTGCCCTAGACCAGATATGGTGTTTTCTTGACAATGACAGAAGTGCATAGGATAAAAATTCAACCATACAGACATGTTTAAAGATTTCCTTGCTTCCTGTCTGCTAAAATTCATTGGCCAAATCAAGTCAATTGGCAAGCCCAGATTTAAAGAGGTAGGAAAGTGAATTCCGCCCAAAAAAGTGGGAGAAAAGAGTAAATGTTTTTAAACAATCTAGTTTGCAACAAGTGCTAACTCTCTCTCTATATTTATATATAAAAGTACATATACATATATAGGCAAAAGGTATATATATATATATATATACACACACACACATATATATATATATATATATATATATATATATATATATATATATATATATATATATATATTACCTGTGCTTTTGTCTGTACCTGGCCACCACCAACCAGATGACTAATGAGTGGTACAGAGGTGACCGAGCCTGGTGCCAGCATTGTCCCCAGATAGCTCCCCAGGAGGAAGCTCAGCACCACAACAAAGCCCAACAGGAAGACAATCCTCGGGAAGGTCAGGAATATACATATACACACACACATGGAGACACACACATACATACATACATGGTTGACTCTTGGACAACACGGGTCTTGAACAGTGCAGGTCCACTTATACAAGGAATTTTTTCATTAATAAATACTATGATACTACACAATCTATGGTTGGTTGAATCCACAGATATGAAAATGCAGATACAGAGGAACCACGTATATGGAGGAACTATCTACACAAAGTACCAACTATAACTTATACTTGGATTTTTTTACTGCATAGAGGGTAGGTGCCCCTAACTCCCACGTTATTACTGGTCAGTTATGTATCTTCTGCCCTCAATAAGAAGACAGTTTAGTTTGGAATAAAGTCACATATGCTGATTGTTACAGTGGTCTAAACATGATGATACAGAACTGGACAAGGGATGTTACTTCTGAAATGAAAAGTTAAGGATGAAGTAGGGATTGGAGTTAAGAGTTCTCTCTGAAAAGGGAAAAAGAAAACACACCTTAATGACAGTAGATAAAAGAGATATAGCAAGAAAATATATAAAGAGATGGAGGTGCTCATAGTAGTCAAAAACCTACAAAATATTTTTTGGCAAGAAAATATATTTCAATGCTGTTGTGTATATTGTTCCTCACTGTAAATATCATGCATGTTTACCGAACTTAAATAACTCCCATGGTATCTTCATTTCGTGTCAACTTTTAACAGTAACATAAGAAGGTTGGAACATCTATAAAAATAATAAAACCTTCTATTGAAAGAAAAAATGGAAATATTTTGGCAAAATTTACCAAACGGATGTTGGCCATCAGGGCATTTCTCATTTTTAATAATAAGGTGTGATGATATTCAGGTGTTAAAAGCATGGGCTTTTGAGTCAAAATAGTGTTGAATTTAGGTTTGTTGACTTCTGAGTCAGACATAGTGTATATTTTAGGTTTGTTGCTTGCTCATTGGAGACCTTGGAGAAGTGTTTTAATCTTTTGAAGTCTCAGCTTCCTCATCTGTAAAATGATAAGAATGAGTTTTTACCTTAATGGAATGTTGTAAGAATTAATGAGAAAATGTACTTAAAGTCTTAATTAGACTTATATTTATAATATTATTATTACACAGAAAATATATCTATTATATAGCTACATAAAATACCACATTTTTTAAAGTTTTTATTTTTTCACATCATGTGGATTACTCAAAAAAATTTCTATCATATTCTGGGAAGTACACCATTTATTTAGTTTGTCTTCAAATAAGTCAAGCATGGAAGAATATTTTAGTGTGATTAAAATAGAACCCAACTAGCAATAACAGAATTTGAAGTTAAAAATACATTATCGTTTATGATAGCACCTTCAAAAATGAAATACTTTGGTATAAATCTAACAAAATATATATAATACCTATATGATGAAAATTATAAAACTCTGGTAAAAGATGCCAAAGAAGAACTAAATAAAGAGATATTCTATGTTCATGAATAAGAAAACTCAGTATTGTCAAGATATCAGTTGTTCCCAACTTGTTCTATAGATTCAACACAATCCCAATCAAAATCTCAGCAATTTATTTTATGGGTATTGACAAACTGATTCAAAAGTTTATATGGAGAGGCAAAAAAGAAAACAAAACAGAATAGCCAACTCAGTATTGAAGAAGAACAAAGTGAGAAGACTGACATTACTTGGCTTCAAGACTTATGTAAAGTTACAGTAAGCAACAGTGTGGTAATGATGAAGGAATAAACAAATAGATCAATGAAACAGAATAGAGAACCCAGAAAAAAAATTCACTGATCTGTGCTAAGGAGCACAGACAGTACAATGGAGCAAAGATGGTCTTTTCAACAAAAGGTGCGGAAACAACTGGAAACCTACATGCAAAAATAAAAAATAAAAAAAAAGAAGGCACAGACCTTACACCCTTCACAAAAATTAACTCAAAATGCGTTGTCAACCTAAATGTAAAATGCAAAACTATATCACTACTAGAAGATAATGTAGGAGAAAATCTAGATAACTTTGAGTATGGTGATGACTTTTTAGATATAGCATCAAAGGCACAACCCATGAAAGAAGTAATAGATAAGCTGAACTTCATTAAAATTAAAAACATATATTCTGCAAAAGACGACATAAAAAGAATGAGAAGATGAGCTACAGAATGGTAAAAAACATTTTGCAAAAGACACATCTGATAAAGGACTATTATTAAAAAAAACATAAATAATTTTTAAAACTCAACAATAAGTAAATTAACAACTCATTTAAAAATGGTGTGTACCACTACACACCTAGTAGAGTGGCCAAAATCTAAAACAATGACAAAACCAAATGCTTATGAGGATGTGGAACAAGAACTCTCATTCACTGCTGATGGGAATGCGGTGTGGTACAACCACTTTGGATGACAGTTGTCAGTTTCTTACAAAATGAAACATATTCTTAAATATATGATTCTGCAATCACACTCTTTAGTATTTATCTACCAAAATGAAATGAAAACATATCCACACAAAGACTACATATGTATATTTATAGTAGCTTTATTCATAATTATCAAAACTTACAGCAACCAAGATGTTCTTCAGTAGGTGAATGGATAAATAAACTGTGATATATACAGTCAATGGAATACTATTCAGTCCTGAAAGAAAATGTGCTATTGAGCCATACAAAGACATGGAGGAAACTTAAATGTGTATTACTCAATAAAGGAAGCCAATCTGAAAAGGCTATGTACTGTATAATTCCAGCTATATCTCTTTCTAGAAAAGGCAACACTATGGAGATAGTAAAAAGCTCAGTAGTTGCCAGGAATTGTGCTCTGGATAGACCAAGCACAGAGGACTTTTAAGGCAGTGAACCTATTCTGTATGATACTACAGTGATAGATACATGTTCTTGCACACTTGTCAAAACCCATAGAATGTTTAACACCAACAGTAAATCTGATATAAACTCTAGACTTTAGATGATGATGTGTCAGTGTAGGTTCATCAATGTGGTACGTGGAGTGGGTGAGGCTGTGTATGTGTGGTATGGAGTAAATGGGAACTCTCTATGCTTTCCACTCAATTTTGCAGTCAACCTAAAACTTCTCTAATTTTTTTTAATTTAAAAAATAATAAGTTAAAAAAAATGAAACCCAATAGTACTCCCAAAGATGTCTAGAAGTAGTTATAAAATGATAGTATTTTATATTAATAGAAGTATTTGAAATCTTTTTTTCTTAACATTTGTTTATTTAGGCTGCACCAGGTCTTAGTTGTGGCATGCAGGATCTTCCTTACAGCATGCAGGCTTCTTAGTTGTGGCATGCTCTTAGTTATGTCATGTAAACTCCTAGTTGCAGCATGTATGTGGGATCTAGTTCCCCAATCAGCGATTGAACCCAGACCCCCTGCATTGGGAGCGCAGAGTCCTACCCGCTGGACCACCAGGGAATTCCGGAGTATTTGAAATCTTTAGGTGGTTTTTCCCACTGATTGGTTTAATATTGTTTTCTAATTTGGTCTACTATTCAGTTTCCATGGTTACTTTCCAGGTTAGGGGGGGAAAAAAAGAAAAAAAAAAACTTTCTAAGGGCATCAGTAGGCAGTATATTCTGGCCAGTACCCTCTACTGTCATCCATATTGATTGTAGGTTTCACAACATCTCATACTACATTAAGTTTATTTCAGAGAAAAACGTTGACTCAAATTTACTTGAAAAAAACACTCAAAATAATAATATTATCATTTCTGTTTGATATATCCATTGTAGTAATAAGGAGATGGAATATTCTCTCTCTCTTTTAATTCAATAATGAAATCAAGTCATCAGTTTGGGGCATTTTCAAAACAATTCCTCAAATAGAAGAAAATCTGTTTCTTCTGTTCCTTTGAAGAACGAGATATTTTGATTAATATTTTCATAAATATCTTGATTTACACTTTTTGAAATAACCGTGTTGTCTATGCTGACAGTTTTTCTGGTTCATAAATAAACAACTAATATTTGCACCCATCTGCATATGAAACTATGCAGATATCTAACTATGTTAGGTAATTAAATGGACACCCTAAAAAGGATGAAATGACTCATACAAATATAAAAATTTGAATAATGCATACACTGTACAATAGAGTATAAAATAAAGAATTAAATTGGCAGCCAACATCTATTTACATTAGGCGTATTTTTTTTTCTTGTTTATGGTTTGTGTGCTGTGAAATTATGTGGGAAGGGAAATACCTTGCTTCTATTTAAGGAAAGAACCTACCAAAGCCTGGGAAAGTTTTCTGAATTTTTACACATATTTAAAAAGATATTGTAAGATCATGACATTTGTGTATCTTTTTCTTTAGGAGGGGGGCAGTACAACATCTCCAGATTTGGTCAGAAAAGGTGTATAACCTTCTGAATTTTGGGGTTTTTTTTAGCTTAAAATAAGAAAATTAAACTGGAAACATAAAATACCAACTAATGTGCAAAGGCTGTTTACATGCTAAATCATCATATCCAAAGCCACAGTTATGTTTAGGGTCCTTTTACAGAATAAGTTGGAAGGTCAATAAAAATGTAGGATGAGATTTGAAATAAGTTAAATTATACTGTCATCAGTCTTTACACCAGTGAATCAGCTAAAAATCCTTACCCATGAGTTTATTTTTCAAATAGCCCTGTCTTAGAATTAACAGACAAAGGCTTCTGAGGGAAACGTAATGAAACAATGTAATATTCATTGCTCTAGGAATGAAGCCTTATTTTAAAATTAATTTAAATGTTTATTAACATTCAGGAATATATAACAGGATTTTTGGTCAAGCTCACACTGCCTCAAATCTGTTGCTCACAATATGTTTTAAGGCAATACTCCCATCACCTTTTGATCTGAAGATAGGAGATCAAAGTCCAACTAAATGGAGAATGCAAGACATCCTACAAAACATGTCTTCTATAATGAGATTTGGAAATCTGACCTAGCCTAGATGATGGGATTTGGACAGCAACATACCAAAGATAAATGAAAACAAATAAATTATGTCTTTCTGAAAGACATAAAATTCAAATTCTCATCACCTATGTCTCAGCCAATTTAAAGTTTATATTTAAAAGCTGATCCTATTTTCCTAAGAAAAATAATTTGCTGTAGTATGTGTGTGTGTGTGTGTGTGTGTGTGCTCATGCACACAAGCATGTGTGTATGTATTCAATATTTTGGAAAATTGATAGGGGAAGAAATCTAAGAAATATGAGTCAATAAAGGAGAAAAATGTAATAATGATAAAAGAACAGTCACATGGGTTAGAACACTGTTTTGTTGTATCCAGTGCACTCCTTTTGATAATGTAAATTACAAGAGTATGGTCATTGTGCATACACAGTGCTGCTGTTATGTCTCCCATAGTTTAGATAAGGAGCCAATAGGAAAATGGAATACTCTCTTACTCTCTAAAAGATAAGCTGACCTCTGCAAATCTACTCTCTCCATATGTGGCTTACTTGGAACTGTCAGGAAAGGCACAGCATTAACATTGCTTGCACACCAATTATACACCAAACATCATGCCAAAAGTTGGAAATATATTATCATTTAATCTTCACGTATGCAAATAATTTCAGTATGTTAAGTGCAACTTTTAAATAATCATGTGACTTTGAGGTCCACTCAGTTGTCAATAATAATCCATGCATTTTGCTTGCCTCTAACTAGTTCTATAATGAAAAAGTCTATGTGAATATTTAAATATATTAATTTATTCACAAACATATTTATATAGCAATATTAAATATAAAAGAACAATGGTTTTAGTTTACTTCAAAAAAACCTTTAATTTATAAATTATTCTTAAGAATAGAAGTAAAAGCTAAGGAATTAGAAATTATAAATGCTTTATTTAGTGATACGTTAAATTATAATTTGTATTCTTCATCCATATATTCATTCAATTAACATTTGTTCAATACTTCTAGCTTATAGATTTACATTATGAGAGTTGCTGTGGGCATGAACTCTTCTTTTAAGGCAATCCCTACCTTGTCAGATTAGAGGTAGACATAGACATAAACAAATAAAAATGCACTGTCCTGAATGTAATAATAGAAGCGTGTACTAATCACAATGGTAGCACAGAGGAGAAAGTTAATAATTTGACAAGGGACAAGGTATTAGGGCAGGCTTTAGATAGGAGGTAGTATCAGGTCAGCAAAGTTGGAGATGTATGCACATCCTAGACAGAGTAAAGAGCATAGGCAAATGTACAAGAATCCTGAAACACCTAGCTGAAAGGGGTCAACTACAAGTGGTTATTATTTCTGAAGCATAATGGTATGAAGGAAATGGCACCAGCAGATGAGACTAGAGATGACCTTTAGGCTATAGGTAGACTATGAAGGGATTTAAGTAGTGGGTAATATTCTATGATTTATATTTGGATAAGATTATTCTGATAATTGTATATAGAAGAGAAATCAAAGGGAAACATGAATTAAGCTATCAATCATCCAGAAAAGAGATAAGCCCAAACCCAAAATAATGGCAAAATAGCTTGTAAGAAGACGGTAGAATCTGGAGACCTTTCTGGGACAAAATTGGCAGACCCCGGAATCTAAACAGATGCTGTGAGAGTAGTGTTGAAATAGAGGGGATAATCAAAGATAACACCCAGCCTTCTGCTTGAGTGACTGGTGAACAGCTGTGACGTTAAGGAAATGTGTTTCAGGGAAGAAGGATCTGATGTAAATGTAGAGGAATAAAATACATTTAGGCTTGTTGCATATAATTTCACCCTGAGACATCAAATTGGAGCTATTAATATTGCAGCTGGAACTCAAGAAAAAGATCTTCACTCTTTATTTGGGAGGCTGGTTATTTAGTATGGGAGACTCTCATGGGAAGATTTGAAGAACAAGTAGTTACTATCAGCTAAAATGTAGTGATTATAATGTACATTAGTATGCTATAGAATAAGGTCCACAATCCAGAAAGGCATTTATAAACTCTTGGTAGATTTGGTGGTAATTAGGTAACTGGAAACTCAACAATGCACACAAGTGTCCCTGAGAAAACTGTAAGACATAGGATCATGGAGAGCCACCATGAGCAGGAGTAGACATGCTGTCAGATATCAGAAGTAAATGTCTAATGATGGGTTTGAATGCAGATAAATATATCGGTATGGAGCAGAGGGAAGAATTAAGGATGTTTGGGTTTTCATACCTGATGGCTTCTGTTTTATTTAAATTAGGAAACAAGGTGTGCTTAGAGCATTTACAATAAGAGGACAAGGGGGTGAGGAGGGTACCAAGATGAATGTAGCTGTTCTAGCCTCACAACACCTTAGATCCAGAGGTCTAAGGTGTCCTGCTTTCTAAGATGTCCTGCTTTCCTGAAAGCTCAAACAAAATCCTCTCTCTTTTTTTTTTTTTGCTTGTTGTTGTTGTATTCGGCAGAAAATACAATATGTTATTATTTGTATTCAGCAGAAAATACAATATGTTATTATTCTATCCATTATTTCACCCTTATTTTAATCTTAGCTCTAAAATAAAAATAAATTTTTCACAGTCAGTTCTTTGCCAAACTTTTTCCAGTCATCTCTTGATAAGACAAAACTCTGCTCTTAGTACATTCTTTAAAAGGGCACATTTGTACAATATTCTATCATTTCTTCATGTTCAAGACTATATATATATACAGTCTATACATGTATAATTTATATATATGTATGTTTTTTTTTTAACTTGAAGGACAGCTTAGTTGGACATAATATCCTGTGAGTACATTCTGTTCCCTCAACTTTCTTGAAAGTGCTCGTCCACTGTTGCCTTACTTTGCATGCTGTTTTGGAAAACTCTGATACCAATCTAATTCTTGTGACTTTGTGAGATATTTCAATTTACTGCCTGGAGGCCTTCAAGGATTTTTTTTTCCTTTAAGTAAAAGATTCATTACAATTTTTTTGTTTGTTTAAAAGATTCAGTCTAGAGGTGACTGTAACCATGTCAGCTTTCACTGGCACTGGTATGTCTAGACTTGAAAGGTCAAATCTAGACTTCAGGCTTCTTTTATATTTGGAAAATTTCTTAGATTATACATGTAAATATACATTCTGTTCCACTGTTTGATTTCCTTCTTCAGGAGTACTAAATTAACTTACGCTGTTTATCTGTCTTTCATTTCAACTACTTCTGCTTCTGATCCATTTTACTTCTGTATTTCATTTTCATTCACTTGAATTCTCTCTTTTTTTTTCTTAACATTTTTATTGGAGTATAATTGCTTTACAATGGTGTGTTAGTTTCTGCTTTATAACAAAGTGAATCAATTATACACATACATATATCCCCATATGTCTTCCCTCTTGTGTCTCCCTCCCTCCCACCCTCCCTATCCCACTCTTCTAGCTGGTCACAGAGCACCAAGCTGATCTCCCTGTGCTATGTAACTGCTTCCCACTAGCTATCTATTTTACATTTGGTAGTGTATATATGTCCATATATACACTACCACTCTCTCACTTTGTCCCAGCTTACCCTTCCCCCTCCCCATGTCCTCAAGTCCATTCTCTAGTAGGTCTGCATCTTTATTCCCATCATGCCCCTAGGTTCTTCATGACCATTTTTTTTTAAAGATTTCATATATATGTGTTAGCATACAATATTTGTTTTTCTCTTTCTGACTTACTTTACTCTGTATGACAGACTCTATGTCCATCCACCTCACTACAAATAACTCAATTTCGTTTCTTGAATTCTCTTTTATTCCCTGCTTTTATTCAATGTCCTTTATAAAATTTTCATTTGAATCTTTCTCTCTTGGGTGCCTTGTTTATTTATCTTCACTTCTAGTATAATGTTATCATTTTCTTCTGTTTCCTTAGTTAAATCAACTTTTGTTTTATTATAAACTGTCTTATGTCCATTTATAGTCCTACTATTTATTATCTGATTCAAGGATGTTTTTAATATCCCTAGTTCATCATTTGAGTATATTTAATTTAGTTTGGGGTGTTGTATTACAATTTTATTAAACTGCATGATTGTTTTCAGAGGAAAATTTTATCATCAAAAATGTGTTGATTCCCATTTCTGATTTATCACAGTAGTTTTGTATAGATGTGGTTTTTCTTATTTCTGTTCATTTCATGGACAGTATTCCTGGCTTGAGAATGCTCTCTTCTGTCCTCTGTTTTACAGTTTCTTTTATTGATGGTGTTGGTGGGGGTAAGAGAAGGATGCCATGTTGTTTCTCTCTGTTTCTTTAGGATTCTTTATTTTTTACTTTTTTTTTAAATTATTTTCCTTCCTTGCCTCATTTTTTGTTGAATACTATTCTTTCACTAAATGTGTGTCTCTTTCATGATTATTGCTCTCTGAGACTGCTACTTCTAGTCCCACATAATTTAAATCCCCTTCATTTAATCAGTGCTGTTAACAACTAAGCCCAAGTGCTGTGTTTGGTATTTTGACATTTAATGTTTGACTTGCTCTTTCTGGGGATGATTTCACCTGTGCTTTGTTTATGTCCTCTGTGCCTTTTTACTCTTTTTTTTTTTTAACAGATATTCTTAAGCTTACCTTCTTTACTCTGTGTTCACAGTCATGCAGTTGAACTCTGTAAGAATTTTTTTTTCTCTATTTATAGACAAGTAGGAGTGCAGTATTCTGAAGGGACAGGTCATACATGGTTTTATTTTCATCCTTGGTTATTTATATAGTTTTTAGGAGCATTAAAGGGGAGATTCAGAAGCAGGCAGCCACCATTGTTCCCCAGACATAATCATATAGTCTTGACATTTAGAATTGACACAGATTTTGCAGTTCATCAGATTGAAAACTGTAGCTTACAGATGACAAAACAGGAGGTTAGAGAAGTCAATAAGTTGGTCAGAGTCAAATGGCTGTTTCAGGTAGGATATGACTGAATTCTGAGTTTCCTTACTCTGAATTCCAGTTTTCTTTCCCAATATAGTGTGTTACTTCTAAAAAATAAATACAAATCAATAATTTTGGCATTGATAGGATACCTTAAATGATGAATGTCAAGATAACAATTGAGTAATAAAATAGTGATAGATATTTTGGAACTAATTAGGTGAATATTTTCAGTACCTTTACAATGAGTGAGCAAGGCAACACCCAATGAACATGAAATACCATTTACTTGAAGGAGGTGAGGAGTTGTTCTTGTTTTTTAATGTACCTGAAATATGTTGAGAATTGAAAGACTGCTTGTATTTCAGTAATATTTACAATAATTTGAAAACTACAACTGTGCTTGTGTGCTGCTATTATTAATAAAACTGTTTCACTTCACTATATTCAATGTAGAACTTTCTTCTGGTAAAAATCTAATGTAAGTTTGACTCATTGTAGTCATTGGTTACACATGAGAGTAATAGGTTTAAAATATTATGCAGTGCTTTCTAGGTCATCAGTGTTACATATTTCTTTATTTTAGTCGGATGATCATTAACTATGGAAGGTTGATGCCAATTTTATGTAAATAAAAACAAAACTATATATAGGTAAATATGTATGTGTATGTTAAACACTTTACAAGTTTATCTAGTTAAATAATTTGTCCTTAATTATGAGAAAATATCACATAATTTTTACAATTTTTATATGATTCTGATTCTAGCCAAAATAAAAGTTTATTTTATTTTATTTTTTTAAGTTGAGGTAACGTTGGTTTATAACATTATATGTTCTGTGTGTACGTTATATTTTGACTTCTGTATACACTACAGTGTGCTCACCAGCCAAAGTTTAGTTTCCATTTATCACCATACAGTTGATCTTTTTTACCCATTTTTCCTTCACCCCAGTCCCCTTTCCCTCTGGTAACCACTACTTTGTTTGCTGTATCTATATGTCTGTTTTTATTTGGTTTGTTATTTTATTTTATTTTTATATTCTACATATGAGTGAAATCACTTAGTATTTGTCTTTCTCCTTCTCCCTTTTCCCTCTCTTCTCCTTCTGGGATACCCATTATCCTAATGCTGCTCTTCTTAATAAGTCAGATAGTTCATATAGAATTTATTCTTTTTTTAAGATCTTAATTCTCTCTCCTTTTCTACCAGTATAATTTCTAGATTTCAAGCTCACTAATTCTGTCTTCTGTATAGTCTGCTCTATTTCCAGTGCTTTCTAATGCATTGAGTTCTTCAGCTCCAGAATTTGTTTGTTTGTTTTTTTTTTTAGAGTTTCAGTCTCTTTGGTAAAGTATTCATTCTGTTCATTAATTTATTTCTGAGCTCATTGGATTGCCTTTCTTAGTTTTCTTGAAGCTTGTTAAGTTTCTTCATGTCAGCTATTTTGAATTCTCTTTCAGTGAGATTGCAATATTTCATGACTTTGGTTTCTGGAGAATAATCATCTTCTTCTTTTGATACCACATTATTATGTTTCTTCATGGTGCATGATGAGTTTAGTTGTTTTTCTGCCGGCCCATTTGAAGTAGTGGACACCTTGCTTGTTTAGATAAAACTCCCCCCCACCCCGCCACTCCCCGCAGCTTGATTTTATTTGCCGGGTTATAATTAGAGGTTTTTCTTTTGTTTTCCAGTAGGTGGCACCATAGCACAAGTTTTTGGTTTCTCCTACCTGTCCTGCCTCTGGTTACATTTGAGAATCTGAACTTCCACCCTCCAGGGCATCTGCCAGAGAACTGTTGCCCGGTGGCTTCTTGTCACTGTTTTGCCTCTGGGGTCATTGGTACCTTGCTGCTGGTGGTGTTGCTAGCATCACTGCCTGGGGCAGCAGGATAGTGGGTGTCTCTTCTGCATGGGGGGCGGTGGGGGAGGGGTGATTTTCCTGAGTCACTGGCTCCACTGCTGCAGGGGAGGCAGAGGGGGAGAGCTGGGGTTGTGGATGCCTCTTCAGGGTTGCTGGGCTTGTGAGCACCACCACTGCCAGCAGAGGGGCTGGTGTCACATGCACCTCTGCAACTGAAAGCTTGGGATTGCAGGCCCAACTGCTGCTGCTGCCTGATTCCCTGTGGCCGTGGGTATGGATGTGGCTGGAAGGCCAGAGTCGTATGCATTGCCTTCCCTGATGCTACCAGGTTCTCTGGGGCTAGAGGGCTCAGCAGTCTTGGCCATCCGTCTGGTATCACAGGCACCATCTCCACTGTTCCCCTGGTTCCACCACCTCTATGTGTCCCAGTCAACCCACCTTTAGATGTATGGATGTGTGGAATTCTCCAGTGTTCTGGTATGTTGGGTAGAGACACCTTTGTTGAGTTATGGATGTTTTACTGGTTGTAGATTGAAGGGAAGAGAGAATGTCTCATGCCACCATGATGCTGATGTCACTTCTCAGAAAACTCTTTTATTTACTCTGAAAAAGTCAAATGAGGATTCATTAAAAGACAGCCAAAACATATGACTAAATGAAACTTCATCTAAAATTGTAATTTCTAAAGTGCAACTCATCACACATATTATCAGCAAATTATGTCTCGTGAAGATTGCAAACATGGAATGCATGATGAAGGCTCACAGATATATCTTTTCTAACATTTTTATGATTCATAAGATTTAAAATTTAGCACCATAAATTGATGATGAAAAATTTGAACATTGAAAAGTAATTGCCTTTTACCTCTCTGAAAAGTGACTAACATTAAAGTGTTTCCATAGAACAGAAAATGCCCTTTGTGGCCATAAGAATGTCTTCAAGGGACAGTGGTAGGAGATGATGTCACAGAGATAGTTGGCAAAAGCGGAGGGAGCTGTGTTTAGATCACGTAGATCTTAATAGGGTTTGAATTATACCCAGAATTGGGAAGTCATTGTAGGGTTTTGAGCAGAAGAGTAAACATGTATTTTATATTTTCTAAGGATCATTCTGGCTGATGTGTTAAAAAAAAAAAAAAGCACCTTAAGAAGACAAACAGGGAAATTAGTTAAGGGGCTATTGCAAGAGTACAGGTGAGAGATCATTGTGGATTTGAAAAAAATGGTAACCGTGAGAAGAGTTAAGACTGTGAGAAGAACAGGTTCAGGGACAAAAATCAAAAATTCTGTTTTACATATAATAAGTTTGAAATGCCTACTGATATTCAAGGAAGCACGTGGAGTAGGTTGTTGTACATACAAATCAATAACTTGGAGTAGAAGTTGCCACAGATGATCTACTGTCTCAGGTGCTACTGAGAAATCAAGGAAGGTGAAGACTGAAAAATGACTACTAATTTGACAGAATGAGTGACTTGACAAAGCATGATGGGAGTGACTTTTTGAGTGCTTGGTAGAAGAGGAATTAGAGGCAATAAATAACAGACAACTCTGTAGAAGGATAACAGATGGAAGGAAATGTAGGACAAAAGGAGGTTTTTGATTGTTTTGTTTTTACATGGGAGATATTCAGCTAATTCTCATGCTGATGTGGATAATCTTGTACAGTGCTACTCAAAATACTAGTCCATAAACTATGTCTGAGAAGTCCAGCAAGAGATAATAAGTTTGTGCCAGAATGTAAATAAATGCACCACTTCTTTTATTGACAGAGCCTCACTA
This sequence comes from Mesoplodon bidens, assembly GCF_964165515.1. Classification (NCBI taxonomy): domain Eukaryota; kingdom Metazoa; phylum Chordata; class Mammalia; order Artiodactyla; family Ziphiidae; genus Mesoplodon; species Mesoplodon bidens. Next base: position 53,619,918 of record NC_138173.1, on the reverse strand, counting down.
TGGAGAAAAAAAAAAAAATGTCAGGTGAATTAAACAGTATGTTAAAATAACAGTAGTCATAATAACCATACTTACAATGCAGTTAGTAGGTATGAAGCATGAATCTAGTGCTATACTTATAGCACTTATATTAACTCTAATATAAACTCCATACAATCCTAATGGCCTAGGTATTGTTACTAACCAGTTTTTACAGATGAGGAAACTGAGGCACAGAGAAGTTAAGTAACTTGTATATGGCCACATAATTATTTTATGTTGTTTCACACTGCCTTTACGCATTTCTGCTGCCGAAATTAACCACTCTCCCTTTGCAAGTTAGCCCAATGTCAAATCATTATAGTATCATTTCTAAGATGTTGTCTTTTGCTGTCTTTTGCTTAAGCAAACTTAATTTGCTTCCATACTGTCCTCTTCCATTCTTTGTTCATATACAGCTTCATAATTTCTGATTTTCTCCAAAATTCTTCCTGCACATTTTTTATCGTCTTACTTTATTTTTTATTTCAGGAATCCCAAAGTTTTCTATAGCAGGCAAATTATCAAAGATTACTCTACCATTTATTGTACATTCCTGTGATATAGGCCCTAATTAATTGTCTATTATTCCTGACTTTCCTTAGTCTTTACAAAAGGCTTGAAAGCTAAGACATTATTTACATTTTGCAGCTATTTTAAAGGTTCATTATCTTGCCCAAGATCACAGATCTAATAAGTGGTTGAACTGGAATTTAAACCCCCCAGTTCTAATTCCAGACTTATTTATTATTTATTTTTTATTTTGCGGTACGCGGGCCTCTCTCTGTTGTGACCTCTCCTGTTGCGGAGCACAGGCTCCGGACATGCAGGCTCAGCAGCCATGGCTCACGGGCCTAGCCGTTCCGCGGCATGTGGGATCTTCCCGGACCGAGGCACGAACCCGAGTCCCCTGCATCGGCAGGCAGACTCTCAACCACTGCACCACCAGGGAAGCCCCAGAGTTCTTAATGACTGCAGTTTGCTGTGCCATTAGAAAGACTGATCTCTCAAGTTAGAACATAAGTTTTGTCTCTTTGGTGCTGCTTGTCCTTTTGCATTAAATTGTCCCATGGCCAGAACAAAGTGGCCAACTATGAAAGAAAATCAGCCTTTCTACCCCTGGGGCCATGAAGAACAGCAAAAATGCTTTCTCAGGGCTTTGCTTTTACCATTTACTGTCTTACTGTATGAAGTAGTAAAGATGCTGATTTTTAAAAAGTGACGGTATAGCCTTCATTAATAAATTTTCTCAGGTATGAGTTGCTGAGACATCTTTGTTTATAGCAGCAACCTATCGATATTTTATAAAAAAATATATATATATATATTTTTTCATCATCAAAATATATCATAGAACTTGCCAAGCTCAAATTCCTAGAAGATACAAAAACAAATAAATGCATAGGAAAGCATAAAAAAAGAAGTTGATTTCTGGTCCTGGATTTACCTCAAGTGTTATGTTTCATCTGCCTTTATAACTTCTGACCAAATATGTATATATATATATATATTGCAAGTGTACTCTTCTTCTGAAAAATTTAATTGCCATTCATTTTCCTAGTGTGGAGTAACATGGATTAGATTCAAGTCAAGTAGGTTAAATTTTTCTATGTTACTTTGTTTAAAGTATCTAAGTTTTTTTCTCACAAAGTAATTCTGTGTCTCTGACTCCTTCCTCCCTGTTGGAGGATAGATAGAGATGAGAACTGTTCTCCAATACAATCACTGATCCTACAGAAATGTTTTCATCATAGACAACATAGTAAAGGGAAGGCCAAAGGAAATGAGAGTAGTATGGAGTTGGCTAGACAATAGGCATAAAAGAAACAATACTTCAGAGAAGAGTTTGTGGTCCAGATCACTCAGCCTTAGAGGCAATAGAGAACTCTAGATGGACCACTAGTTTCCTTCAGAAATTATTAGCGAGTGGTACTAGTTCAAGCTTGTAACAGTTCCTGGTTTTTAAAGAGCATTTGAAAAATATATCCAGGAGATGTGTCTGATTAGAAATAAAGGACAATAGAGAGAGATCCAGACACAAAGAGGGGAGCTATCATAAATTAACAAAGTTTTCCCAATGAGAAATTAAAATAGAAACTTGGGAACAGGGTGCATGGGGGAAAAAAAAAAGGCAGCAAGTAAGTACTTAGCCATGGTAAGCCCTTTGAAAATGCTCACTGAGTGAAGAATAAATAAATAGTGAGGAGAGAGAATGGACATATGCACTATAAATTAGGTTGAGAAACTGCAGCCTGTTGCTCATGTGGAAAGCCAGGAACCGTAATCACCTTCCACACACTGGATCACATTGGCTCACTTTTCAATTGTCCAAGAAAAAATGTGTCCTGACTCAGACTTGATTAAAAAATTAGTCTCATACATTCAACCACTTCATGATCGTATTCATCTTAGTGTCATCCTAAACCCCTCACTTTTTCTCAGTCCCCGCATCTACTGTTTCACTAATTCCTCCTGCCGCTGCTTGTTACCTATTTCTCAGATCCATCCCCTTGTTAGTATTCTTTCAGCCAGTGTCTCAGTACCTCGCCCTTTCACGCCTGGACATTTAAAACATCTTCCCTTCTGGTTTACCTGTCCTCTTCAAGCCATCCCCTTCATTGCTCAGAGTAAATATCTGAAATATAAATCTTGCCCAGTTATTCTCCTTCATGACACCTTTACTGTCTAACATTTATCTCTTGAGTAAAATCCAGTATCTTCATCAAGGTATTAAAAGTTCTCCATGATTAAACCTGTGATGCTCTTTTCTTTACTTCCCCCATTACCTATCATTCACTATACGCACCAATGATATTTTGTTTCTGGAACAAGTCATGTTATTTTCGATCTCCTTTCCTTGTCCATCTTATATAGTTATCCTGGAATGCCCTTCCCTCACATATTATTCAGGAACTTCTGCTCTCTCTTTTATCCAACTACAGTTACTATGCTTCCCTGAGTCTGAACTATTCTGCACAAATTTGTTTGCTAATCTCTTTTGTAAAGGTACTGTAACTTTCAAACATACTAATGCAAACAGCAAATATTTTAAATTGATTGTTTTGAACATATAAAATATTAAAAAAATATGTTCAAGATTGTAACAGTACAGGCTTCCCTACTCATTACTGAAAATAATTAAGTTGGCTATATTCCACAAATTGTTTTCACCAGTCTTTTGCTATTCTTTTATTTACCATTGTTACATACTTTAACAATTTATGTTTTTAAGAAGAATCACCATTGTGCAACAGTCTACAACAAAATATCATCTTCACCACATTTTAATACCTCAGATAATGATCATTTATATGTGTGTGAGTGTAAATATATATAGTATAGAATATCATAGTGTAGACTTAGATATAAAGGCAGAAGGGGCCAGGGCTAATGTGCTTATCTTATCATATTTTATCTGTTCAAAGAACAAATAAATATATAAAGACTAAATTATATTGTCACTTCTAATGATAAAACAAAAGGTTTCATAAATTTCTTAATTATAGCTACTTAACCATTACTTTATAGGAGGAATAACAAATGAAAAAGTTTTGAACACATAGTCTCCAAATTTATCATTAAGCATAAATATGATAAATTGAAAATTTAAACAAATATTTGAAATCTACTTTTATTTAAGAGTAAGATAAAATTAGGCTAAATTACTTTTAATCAAAGTACAAGCTCAAGAATTTTTAGAAAAATGTAACTTGTCTTGATCCAGAAACTTACTTTTTGGTATACTTTTCTTCTTCTTTGCCTTGTTCTAATTTTGCTATTTTTATTAAACCTTCAAAGAACTGTATATTGATTTTGTATAAAATTATGAACAGCATATTTAATTTTTTTGCTTATAAATGAAAATGTTCTCTTTACATTCATTCAACAAATTCTTTAAGTCTCCCTTAGTAAGCAAATATAACAATGGAAGCCATGAATGTATTTCTGAAAGACGTTTTTCCCATTAAAATTCCCATTTCTTAGTTCATTTTAATAGCTTAGAACTTGCTAAAATGTCACTTGTGTTACTTCTGTTGGAAGTGGTTCTTTTTTAAAGCCATGTAGCAAAATAAGATATTATGTTGGACCACTAATTATATCTGAAGATATTAAAAAGTTTAAAACTTTAGTGAAATTCAATATTTTCAGCTGCCTTTAAATGAGAAGGAAAAGGCTTAGTTGCAATTTTCTAAAATATAGGGCCATTAGCAAGAAAAAAAGAAAACAACAACAATAAAAAAAAACAAGAATTTCATGTGTGGGAAAATCAGAGAAGCATCTATACTTCATAATGCTGTCCAGAGCCCAATGTATATTAATGTAGCACTTTGAAAGTAATATAGTTCCCACATGAAACCGGATTATTCTCTATACCCAAAATTATATTTTTGTTCATTTGAAAACAAAATTTGTTTGCACAAATTTCAATAATTACTTAAAATTACTTAAAAATAATTTAAGTAAAAATAAATTACTTAAATTTACTTAAATTTACTTAAATTTAATTTACTTACTTAATTAAATTTACTTAAATTTAATTTACTTAAATTAAATTTTACTTAAATTTACTTAAATTAATTTACTTAAATTAATTTACTTAAATTAAAATTTACTTAAATTAATTTTACTTAAATTTAATTTAAGTAAAAATAAATTACTTAAAAATAATTACTTAAAAATTACATAAAAATTGAATTTAATAGAAAACGTTTCCATTTTATTTTTTTATTTTTTTGGCCACACCACACAACTTGTAGGATCTTAGTTCCCTGACCAGGGATAGAACCCGTGGTCCCAACGGTAGAAGCGCAGGGTCCTAACCACTGGACTGCCAGGGAATTCCCATTGTATTTTAAATCAAAATAATTAACATATAATAGATACAGTTTTTCTGGACTAAAAATAGAAATAAAGGTCCTTATTTTCAGATACATTATTTTGGCATGTGGATTCAAAGAGTTATGATAGATGACACATTGTTATTTAGATAAAGTGGTCAGGCTATTAAATTTCAAGTAATATTTGTTGTATTAATAAAACATATTGTGGGGACAAAGGAAGGAGAAAAATTTACTGTTGATTCTGTTAAATATATTTGATAGGATTTTTCCCTATAAAATATATCCCTCACCTCTTTCTTGAACTCCATATCACATTGTTAATATTTTCATCAGGCTGTACCACAAATCTTTAAGCTCAACATGTCCAAAACAAAGTCTTTACATTTTACTAAAACCGTATTTTCATATTCTCCACCCCCCCATGATGACTCATCTACTTCAGAATCATCTTCTTCAGAAACTTCAGAATCATCTTCTTCTCAACCTCCCATCCATTCTTTTTCTCAATTACTTGTTTAAATGATCCCATCTCTTAGAAAAAGGGATATACCTTTATCTCATCTCAACCATTTATTCTTTTTTTTTTTTTTTACTTGACTCACTATAGTCTTCTAACTGGTCTCTATGTCCCTAGTATATGCCTTCTTCATTCCAAATTTATCTTTATAAAGCATAAATTTGATCATGTAATTTCTGCTTCACTAACACAAACCAGCCAAAAGCCAACCAACCAATTAACAAAAACAAAAAACTTTGATAAATCTGTGTGGATTATATTATGTGAAATCAATTTAGGAAATTAATTTTAAATAATATATAGTAAAGTGTAAACTTCTTGGAATGTCATATTGAAGCTTTTATAATTTGCCTACTACTTATTTTCAGTATGTTTACAAACAACATGGAAAACAACAAAGAATCTGGCAATTTAATTAAATAAAAGTCAGATAAAGAGCTCTACTGAATATTTATTTTCTAACTACAAGCAGTTAAAGATGTTGACACATTACCTCCGTAGCCCTCAGCACATTTAGCGTAGTACCGAGGACAGAACAGCTGTTTGGTAATAGTAGGTATTTGAATGAGAAGTAAAATAATTTGCCCAAAGAACTTAGCAAGAACCTCACTTAATAAAGTAGTTTTTAGTTCAGAAATGTGTGCATAATCAAAGACACAGAAATGCCATCTTGTGGTAACTTATGCAAAGCAGCTGCATTAAATGACTTCTACTGCTAATAGAAGGTAAACCAGAAGTTTGGGATTGACAGTATAACTTTTCAAGCAAAAAATCATATTAAAGGTAAATAATTATAAATACACTATTGTTCGCATAGTTCACCTTGTTAACTAAGACACTAACCTTCAGGATATTTGGCTGGAGTCAAGTAGAGTTTCACTGATGATACAATAGAGCCAATCTCATTAATGAAAACTTCCAAGTGCAATACATACATATACACATGCGTGGAATATGATGTATTAATACAGTAGCACTTGTATACAAATGAAACAAATATGAGGGCATGCTCAAAAATGTTTTACCAATACAAGTGTATAATCAAAAATATTTCTATACTGTGGTTGTAAACATGTGAACTAAACACAGAAGAAGAAAAAAAAATCTTTTTGTAAGTATTTTTAACAACTTCCTAAATAGCTTTGATACAAAGTTACAGGAGCCAGAATTCTGTAAAATACCAATGTCTTACTTTATACTTGGCTCTGAATAAAATAAGGTAAGATTCATAATGAAAAATATTTCTAGATCTTACCTCTAGTATAGATTTCAGTAGTTTATTTGAAGCCAAAATGTTCAATTCCCAAGTCAGACAGCAAAAGAAAAGGGTGAAAAGATTAAATTAGCTATTTTTTACATATATTCTACATATATTTATAAATTATATGTTTATATGTTTTACAACATATTTATTTATAATATCAAAATTAATAATTGCAGTCTACTTCAACTAGAATCAGTTTATTTAGGAATTCCATTGGCGATCTCCTTTTTTGTAGGTGATTGAGGTATTTCTATTCAGCAGCACATTTAATGAGAAATAAATGAAACTAGGGCATGGTCCCTCCAGTAAGTGCATCTTGAGTTGGCTCCATGTTAGTAAATAAATTAGAAGAGTCAGCGAGGTCATTTGAAGATGTCCCATGGTTAATTGAAACAGAGATTGCATCTACTTCTTTAAAAAAAGACATGGGTAACTTCTTAATCAGCCCTCCACTTTTTTCTTATGGAAATTCCTGTACTAGAAAATGACACGACTCTGGGGAGAAATTTGTTTGAATAATCACATCTTCACAAAGGAGAATATTGTTCAGTACTGAGGTTTTAAAGAAGGAGAGATTTTTTTCCACTAACAGATACTGTTAGCAATGCTTCATAAGACTTTTAAATCAAACACATTAAAATTAGGACTCTCAGGGGTCCACTGAGCCATTCCCCTAAAAGAGCAGCACTGGTCTTACTATTCCTGCTGAAGTTGGAGATTAATGCTGGAGTTTTGGGAGGAAATATGACTACAGAAATGTAAAAACACTTTAGGTTACAAATTATTTTAAAAACTCATTGAAGTTCAAGAAAAAATGTAACAATAAATTATTATTTTCTTAATTTATACAATACTCGTTTGGCCCCAAAACAATGCAATATTAACTGTTAGTTTAATAGGCTTCAACTTCCATTAGCAATATTTAAATTCCTTTATGTTAATGAATGATCTACATTTACATATAATAGCTTTTAATAAAAGTTATGGACTAAACCTTTTAGTTATCAATAATCTAACATTTAGGTGTAGTGCTAAGGATAAAAATGAAAATAAAAACTGACATTTCATTTTGTCCCAACAAATAACTGAAATTAAGTATCTGCCTGAGATCATCTTAGTCTATTCTAACAGGAGAGTGAGCAATTCTACTCCCAACCTCTGACTGCTCTTGAAGATCAAAAGGCAGACTTATGCTTTCATCTACTTCTGCTAGAAGAAAAGTTTTACTCCTGGAAGTTTTCATGTAGAATCTGCATGTTACATTGGTTGTTTGTGGACATGTCATATTCTCAAATTATTTTTAACAAAATTGATGATAGAATAGTGTCATATGCCAGGGGTGGGAGGTATTTGTGGGATAGCAGTGAGTGCAGTGGTTAAGAGTTTAATATTGGAATCAGATGGCATGGTTTGGATTTGGATCCCAATACTTATTTGCATTGTGACCTTCATAAAGTTACTAACTTTGCGTACATTTCATTATCTGTAATATATGGTTAATAATAGTATCTCATAGTGCCATTGAAAGGAACACATTTAAAGTACTTAGAAAAGTGCCTGGCACATACAACACTAAATAAATAATAGCTATTATTCTCAGAATAATAATTATTACTACAAGACATAATTTTCCTCAAAAACAGAATTTCTTTCAGTCAAAATTTTGTTCCGACTAAGAAAATTACAGTGAATAGCATAAATGTTATTAAGAGCAAATAACACATTTTACAATAATAGTTTGAAAATAAAATCAACTTATGGTGTTCAAATTGAATAACATAAAGAACCCTGTATATTAATCAAATACAGAATGGATATACTATCACAGTAATTGTTGTTCAGTAGTTACTCTTTAAACATTGCCAACAAAGATCTTATCATCTAGTAGGAACCAAATAGAATTCATAATATTAGTTGTACATAATTCAATACAATGTAAATTTTATGAATTTGTCATTAGGGCTTTCTTTATCATTCTGAAATTGAGTTCTGATCCTAGTAGAGAATTTTTATGTAATATCATAACTAATTGTAATGAAACTATCACTAACCTTTCAGTAGTGTAGACAGCTTCATCTAGGATAGGTCATCAAAGACAAGTGATATTTGTACCATTTAATACAATGGGCAAAGCCTCCTTTATCTCACAGCTGTTTACTTCATTGATTCTGCCCTCCTTCCTGAAAATCAGAACCAATAGGGATTTTGATTAATTCCTTCAGTCGTATATTTAGACCTTTATGCCTAACTTGTCTTAAACAAATATATCCACAAGATAGATAGCTAACTAGCTAGATAGATAGATAGACAGCAGACAGGTAGACAAACTTCAAGAATCATGGGTACTTGAAGTAACAAGTCATTCTCGTTCTCTAATAATTCAAGTAAAACATCTTTTCTTTAATGGGAAAAAAATAAGCAAAAAAACTCATTGAGACACTCCAATAAAAAACCTTCTGTACACCAGTATGATACATTATTATTCATTGTTTCAATGTACTAAAATTTGCTACAATTTAAAATTTGAAATAAATAAGTTGGGTGGGGGTCAAAATATAAGATGCTTCCAAAATGTAAAATCAAAAATAGAATTAAAAACTTCAAGGCATCCTTTCCACAATTCAGAAAAAAAAAATGAATTTTGCATTCCAGTGTAGCATATGTGCAACTCAGAACATGATGTCGAGGCAATTATGTTATTAACTGATTGTTTTATAAGAAAAGCAGATGGTAAAATAAATTATGTTCTTGGGAATTTTTCTTAGACTTCCTATTTCTAGAGAGCATTCTTCCATGAAGAATTAAAACAGTTAGTGAAAGGGCTCCCATATTGTCGCTTAATGGAGAAATGTTTCCCTGTCCACATGACCAGTGAAATTTTGCTATTCTGGATTTATTCTTTTGGGTAAAAATCCAGTCTTTAAAATAGGAACGCCTAAGGATAATTTTAAGTTATCATTGGTTTTATTTGGGTAACAGAGAAGAGAAAGGTCTGCAGCTGGTCCAGACACCATTGGGAGTACGCTCTTATAAGTTTAATGAGCTGTTCTAAAATATGCATTGAGTATAGACTTGGAACAAGTAACCAATATGTTATACAGGTATCCCCCACTTTTCTTTTTATTTTATTTTATTTATTTATTTTTTATACAGCAGGTTCTTATTAGTTATCTATTTTATACATATTAGTGTATATATGTCAATCCCAATCTCCCAATTCATCCCACCACCACCACCACCACCCCAACTTTTCAAACGTTTGCTTCACGCCACTTCATTTTCATGAAAGATCTACATTAGTACCTGTTTTCACTAACCAAAAGAAACCTGAAGAGGATTTTTCACTTTTACAAAAAGAAGTGAAAGGTGAAAATGGCGTTCAGTATTGTTTTTCAGTTAGCTGTTATAGAGGCAATGTGCGCCCTGGGCAGTGAGAGTGACACCACCAAGCTCCTTTCCTGGGAACTGCACTCAGCATCTCAGCGTCAAGCTGCCACAGCTTTGAACTATGTCTGTTGCATCTATGCTTTATCTCAATATATTTTGTGCATCTATTAGTAAGATGTGTCCTAGGATAATTGCTTCTTCGCTTTACTCTCTATGGTTTACAAAATGTTTCATAGGAATGCTTTGTTTTTGGATAGTGGGGGAAACCTGTACCCCTCTTTTCACATAGCCAGAACACAGTCTTGGACACTGAGGGTTGAAAGTGAAGTGGTACCCCTCACTATTACACCTAAGAAATCACTCACAAAATATGTGTTTCTAATCTCCACAGCTCTGAGCTCTGCTAGTTGAGGTCTTACTACCTTAGAGGACAAAGGAAGTTCACTAGGGGATGCAACAATTCCGTTTTTCTTGTGGCAGAGATTGTCCCCTGACTGTATTGAGAGCTTCTTAAACCACTCATCAACAGGCAAATAAAGGATTTACTGTATTGGCTGTGGTGATTGATCCTGATTATAAACAGGTTGCTGGTGTACATTGGGATCAAGAAGGAGTATGTATGGAAGCCAGTAGATTTTGTAGGCTGCCAATGAATACTTTGCACAGAAATAAATTAATGAAAAATTACAGCAGATATCAACAGGTTCATAAATGGCTCAGACATTTCAAGAATAAAGATTTGGGTCATATCATCATGACCAGCTGAAGTGGTGGCTGAGGGCAAAATATGAAACACATGGTGAAGAAAGAAATATAGACACCAAAAATGGCTTTGTGAACAATTGCAGGAAAAAAAATGGGATAACTATCAGTATTTTCTCCCTTGCTTTGTTATGGACATATTTGTATATGTATAGACCAATTTTTATTCTTTCTTCTTCTATTTCTCTACAATTTAATATAAGGCACGTTGGTGGTGGTTAGCCTTGTCATGTAGGCTTTAAGATGTCAAGAGGCTTTGTGACTGAGCTAGGTGATGGGAACTAACAGTAACTGCTGGGAAAGTGCATCTTTCCTTTGGAGGAGAGAGTAAACATGTCTTCATCTATTCAAAGGCAGACTGCCCTGTTCAGTATTGAGTTCTCCAATGGGAGGCACTCGCAAGAGACTTTATGGCAAAAAAGAAACAAAAGCTGCTGTCCCTCAGCAGGCAGATGGGTTCAGGGGCTTCATCAAATGACAGATATATAGTTTTACCAGAGGTTTCATGGCCTTCTCCCTGACAGTTGCCTACTTTGAGGTTACACACAGCTGAGATTGTCAGCAGCAATTCCCAGTGATTCTTGCACTTTCTGATTTACTGAATGCTGGAAGCCGCTTCCCTCTCCTGACTATCACTCTCCAGGCTCTTCTCTGGTTTTGTAAACTTTTGATTTCCTATATTAATCCTTCTTGTCTCAATAACAGAGAAGTTTCTCTTTTCCCATTAGAACTCTGTCTGATACAGTAATTACTATATTTTCTCCTAACAAACACTTGAAATTACTGCTCTGAGGAAAACGAAAGCTTCTCTTCTCAACATAATCCATATCCCCAAAATCTCAGCTTCTCCCCATCTTTTGGATAAAACTGTAGGTTTGTGTATTTTGAAAGGAGATCTAAAGTGACTTTTATCTCCACTAATATAATAGCTCTCACTGTGATAGAGGAAGACTAGAGTTGATTACATCCTGACTTAGACCTCCATTCAGCATTTTCTTCTTTTTGAATCAGGTCCCTCCACCACTTTGTACTGTGTCTATCCCGAGTGAGCAAAGAATCCACAGTGCTCATACAATCTGTCAAATACCAGTATGTATACTTCCCATCACTCTCACCTACTTTCCAACAGCTTTCTATCAAGTGTGCTGTACTTTCTGCATGTGCACCTTGTATTATTCATCAAACTTGTCTCCTATTCAGCCTTTCTCCAACCACACAGGTCCATTCTTCCCCAAACTACTTTAATATTTCAAGATAAGTTTTGGCAATTTATGTTCACTTTTTTTTTCCTTCATAAGGACCACAGACAAAGGCAATTTAGTCAATTAAAAACTAGATGATTTGTAAGCACAAAGAAAGTTGGGATAGTGAGTGGAACTCTTAAGTCTCAGTGTCTTTAAAACTCCTTATGTATTGGGGGTGAACAAACTCTTTGCTGGTATTACATAAGTTGACAAGGTGTAAAGCGTGTATAGGCATTTCCTACGATAACTCCTAACAGCAGTTTATTAGCTCTGCTCCCATTCTATATAGATCTCCTCTAATACTTCCTTAATGTTCTTTCCACTAACAGGTCATTTATAAAATCATTTAAACGACGTTAGACATTCAGGAAGAATTCCTGGTGCATAGAGGCTCTTGAGCTGTTTCTGCACACCACTTTTTTTCACATGTTTATAATGAGGCCTTTTTTTCCCAATTTAATTCAACTTTACTTAACAGCATTGCCTAAGTATCAACCATGGCCCTGGGATACAATTATGTTCATCCTTTCCAGAAATAGTAAAAGAGATACATTTCTCCTATAAATGTATTACTTTAAATTTTACTTAGTCTTTCTTTGCAAAACTGAATTATTTTAATTATAAAAGCAATACATGCTTTTCTATTAAAAAATAAAGATATTTTTAAAATAAAATTAAACAGAAGAAAATATTGGGCTGGCCAAAAAGTTCGTTCACGTTTTTCCATAACGTGGGAAAAAACCTGAACGAACTTTTTGGCCAACCCAAAATCTGTGGCTCCCATTCACCTCCAAACCTTTGTCCCAAAGTAACAGGTTTTTCATTTAATAATTTTATTTTTAATACCACTTACCACCATAACTTTATACCTAAACCTACACCTCTACTTGTTGATTTATCAGAGTTATGTAGTAACTTTTGACACCAGCAATGAAATCTATGGAATTAATGTGCTTTACTTCTCATCTATCTTAGCCACTCCATTTTCCAACTGAAATAAGTGTATAGACATTTTTAGTTTTTTTAATTACATATGGTACTTAAAAACTTATTTTAAAACATTTTTATCAAGGAAAAAATCAAGGAATAAATACACATGGTTGCAAGAACTGACGAGCTTATGATAAAAAGAGTACTAATCTCTCCTTCTTACCCCACAGGGAACATTTTAAAGCTATTTTTATTTTCAGTTTTCTGGGTGCTGTTACCTCAACAATTCTAGATAAATAAATGTATACCTCTATTATTTTATATATTTTTAGAATATATATATATATATATATATATATATATATATAGTATATATATATATAGACTGTCTGGGAAAAAAATAATTAGAATATCACTCACTTACCCTACCCTCTTTCTTTTCTTTGTATCCTCCTAATGGGAACAACAACAACAAAAAAAAGACAGAGAGAGAGAGAGAACAATGTCTTGAAAGCCAATGAAGAAAGTATATCAAAGAGAAACGTGTATAACCAGTAGGGTTATATTGCATGATAGGTAAAGAGAGAAGGACTAAGAATTTATCAATGAATTTTATAAGATGAAAGACATTGATGTTTATTACAACAGTTTTTATGGAGTTGTTGGGGAAGAGGTTGATTAGATTGGTTTTAAGAGAGAGCAAGAGGTGAGGAGTTGGAGACATGGATTATTGACTGTTCATTTCAGAAGACTGACTGCAAAAAGGACTAGAGAAATGGAGTAGTAGTTGGTGGGGGAAACAAAATCAAGAGAAGTATTATTTTAAAGTTCAGAGAAACACTAACATTTTTGAACCCTGATGGGTATGAACTAGAGAGTGAAAAAAATTATGATGTAGTAGAGAAAGGAGAATAGCTGGAATGATGTTCTTGATTAGGAGAAAACATAGATGATCTAGTGCTCAAGAGGATAGGAGATGGTAGGTGGGTAAATAGAATGATGAGAGTCTGTAAAATTTTCTTTTAGATTGATTTGGATTTCTCAGTGAAGTAGGAAATAAGGTTACCAACTTGTGACTTTGGGTACCAGTAACAGAAGGCCAGTAACAGAAAATGTAAAATAATTATCCAGGATAATATAGATCCACATCATTACTGCCCATAGGTTACAAATGATTGTGATTTGAAGCGAGATTTCCTTTTGACTGGAAATAAGAAAAGAAAAGAAACTACTTAGTTTGGAGAAATATAATATTTTGAATAGACATTTTATAATTAAAAAATAAAAGCCAAAGAACATTTGCAAATAGAAAAGAAAACTAAAATTACATGTGAATATCTTAACACCTCATACACAGATTAAGAGACTTAATTGATGGGCTTATATTTCAAGTCAGTAATTTTTATCCAGAGTACTAGAGTTTTTAAATAAGAATGGAGAGACAGGTTACAGGCATAATTTTGTGTATGCTTTCAGAAAGAGAATATTTTTAGTAAACATCAGAATAATCTTTTCTTTTTAAACAATAAGAGCTACTACTTTTACTGGTCTTCTGTGAATAGAACTGTTTTTTTTTTTTTAACTTGTTTTTGCAACAGAAAAAATCAAGTTGCTTAACACAATAGCATGTAAACCCTGTCATTGGCTCTCTTACCTCATCTCATATTACGCTACCCTTGGATCATTCTATTTCAGCCACAGTGGCCTTTTTGTTGTTACATGAATATTCCAAGCACCTACATACTTTAAGGATTTATACTTACTCTTCTCTCAACCTGCATATATGCTTATATGTCATGTACTCTCACTGTTAAAAATTTTACTGTCATAAACAAAGCACCTATGCTCTCTCATTTCCTGCATTGTTTTACTTCACAGAACTTATTACCATCAAGAAATTATGTTTCACTTATTTGTGTATAAACTTTCTCCTCCCATGTGAATATGTAAAGGGGGGATTTCAGTCTTTTTGATTTGTTATTCCCAGCACCAAGAATCATGTCTTACATGAAAGTCAATAAAATTATAGAATTGAAAAAAAATCAAACAATTAGGTACTCAAAAGGTAATTATTTTTCTTTTTATTATGATTTCTGGCAAACTTAACAACTACACATTCCCTTTTTAACATCATATAAGGCTGTCTTGTGCCATGACTGGATTTCGTTTTGTTTTTGTAACACAGACCATCCTCTGTGTACCTCCTTGTGTGCTTGCAGAAAGCTCATTTTTAGTGTCCTATTTATGAATTGTACTGTCAGGATTTTTTTTCATTCAATATACTTGTAAATTGTTTATGAATAATTATCACTGGGTATTTTCATTCCTTTCTGTTTTTGATGAACAGTAACTTATTAGTTAACCCTCCGCCCTGAGTATATTCTAATCTTTGTGTAACATTCTATAGTACTTCTCTGTGACTATCAGAGAAAGACTTTAGTCTTCTTTTGGTAGAAAGAAAATTCTTGGCAAGGACTGAGTTTTTAATAGAGTCGCAAATAGACCATCCATTCTCATGTTTGAATCAAAGACAACATGAAACTTCATATATAAAGCCACTCAATACTCACTCCCCATCTCCCCAGTTTTAGCTACTGAGGCATATTGCTGTCCCACTACCACGTAGGCTACAGTGCTACAATAATATTTATTTATTGACTAAAATTAATACTAGTGTGTTTCTTTTGTACCCAAAACTAATTCTAACTTCTAAAGAGTCTTTTGTTATTATTGTTATTTTTACTATTTCTTCCAAAAATCTTTAGGACCTTTATCCAAGGGAAAAGAACTGGAGGAGAGTGAGGGCCACCAGTTTCTAGTACAGATTTTGGATTGAGGATAATTTTTTTAATCTCTTTTTTTATTTGCAATAAATTTCTGCAGAATCAGCCTCAAAGAGGATTGTGTATTATACCCTCCTCTGTAACCAACATGATATTTGTATTGCTCTTTAGTTTAGATGGCATGGTAATATAACTAATATTTATTCATCTTACAAAAATTGATAGTGGAAACAGATATGCCCTTCAATTCACAATTTCCAACATATATTTAATTCTGTTCTGGTTGCTTTATTGTAGCATATTTATGTTATTTTTATCTGCAAATTAGAAGAAAAAGGCAATTTTGCTGAAAATATAAATAATAAAACAATTCATTTTAAACATTTTGCTAACAACTGTGTGATAAATAAAAATCATGACTTATCAAAAGCCCATCCAGAATGTACTGTTTGGTTTCAGTATGAAGCCCTGTACATTTTAACAAAATATTTTACACTATTCAGTTAATTTATTATTTCCTTAATGATTAACTTAAAAATTCTGACTTTTTTCAAAGCAAACTTCCAGCTATTTCAAAGGAATTTTTCCATTTCTTTTTAGTAAAAAGAGTGTAAAGTGTAGTCTACCTCAGTTCTGCCATTAATCCAGATGTCATCCATTAGAAATTATGTTCAACAGGGGCTGGGAATTTGTGTCGTAACATATAAGAGTGTCTAAGTTACTTATAATAGGTAGTCCATAAATACTCATTGAATGAATAATTTCCTGGCAAACTCAATAGTCTGGATCTTAATTTCCTTTTCTTTAAAAAGGTGGAGTTGAATGGGGATATCCAGGATTAACATTCAAAATTTTATCTGATAAAATTATAAAACTAGTCTAAGAATTTGTTCTTGGACCTGACAACTGAGAAATAAATTTTTAGAATTCTTCTTGTCTATTTAATCAAGAGAAGATAAATTAATTTAATACCAGTGAGAGTGAACTTATCTCTGCAGTTAGCTACTATTCAGCTTTTCAGTTGGAAGTTAGATACATGCTTGTAAAATAGTTGTATAAATTTAATAAACCATAAATTAAAACACTATCTGACTACATATGCCACAGATTTTTTTTCTTATTATGTATTGTCCTAAAATATAATTTAATCCAGGAAAATAGGATTTTTCCAGGAGAAAAATCCAGAAGCCTGAAATTTCTGTCTATCTTCATTCTTCATCATTATGACCTAATGATGTTATATTTGATAAGCATATCAGTTCTGATGTGTATTTGTCTCTCCTGAATTGTAAAAAGCACATTTCAGTTACTCAGGCTAGAGATTTTATTCTTTAAACTGTTCACAGTGCCTCTGGCCACACTTAGAATTTAGATTGCAAAGGAATATTCAATCTTCCATCTAATAGCATTCAGCCTATTGAATATTTAATTATTTTCCTTAAAATGGTAAACAGTTGGAAATACTTTCCTCCTAAAGGGTCAGCATTCTTTTTCTATTCTCTTATGAAGTTAATATATTTTATTTTAATTGCAATACTTACCATTAACAAAGAAGATTGAACATGTTTTGTCATTTAATTCCTATTTATTTATAAAATATTACTACAAAGAACAGAAAATTGAGTTACTATATGTAACACATTAAAAGGGGCAGTGTAGCCAACCAAGGACAGTAGTATTGCTTGAAAGCATGGGCTACGTAGTCAAGCCGCACATCCAAATTCTTTTATTTTTAATAGATCTTTATTGGAGTATAATTGCTTCACAATACTGTGTTAGTTTCTGTTCTACAACAAAGTGAATCAGCCATATGCATACATATATACCCATATTCCCCCCCACCTTGAGCCTCCCTCCCACCCTCCCTATCCCACCCTTCCAGGTTGTCACAAAGCAGCGAGCTGATCTCCCTGTGTTATGCTGTTGCTTCCCACTAACTATTTTACACTTGGTAGTGTATATAAGTCGTTGCTACTCTCACTTCGCCCCAGCTTCCCCCTCCCCACCCCATGTCCTCGAGTCCATTCTCTATGTCTACGTCTTTATTCCTGCCCTGCCACTAGGTTCATCAGTACCTTTTTTTTTTTCAGATTCCATATATATGCGTTAGCATACGGTATTTGTTTTTCTCTTTTGACTTACTTCACTCTGTATGACAGACTCTAGATCCATCCACCTCACTACAGATCACTCAATTTCATTTCTTTTTATGGCTGAGTAATATTCCATTGTATATAGCACATCTTAATTCTTGATTCAACTCTACTAGCTGTGTGATCTTGGAAAAGATCAACATAAACCTCAATTTTTTTTCAGCTTTAAGATTGGGTAACATATAAGATTTGTTTCATAGATAATGAGGTAATACATATAAAACACAGCATAATTCTTGAGAAAAAATAAGTATTATCTTATTATTATATATTATTGATTGATATGTATATGATCAAAAACGTGACTATTTTCAAAGAGCACTGCTTTTAGTTGCATTATGGAAAGAATGTTTAAAAAGCTGTACGAAATGCACTTGTGGATTTATTCATTTATCATAGACTTCACTGGTAAGTTGAGAATGGAAGCTGAATTGCTAAAACAAGAAGTTTAAAAGGTAAGAGAACAAATGATTAAATTTTTAGGCAACTGACTTAGGAAAAGAAAATAAAAAAGTGTACATGCATACAAATTATAGACCCTTGAGAATAAAATATTGAAATTAGGCCAACTAATAACCCTGCAGTGACCTCTAAGTGTTAACGTGAAAGGAAGAGTCACAGTCTCTCATTTTAAATCAAAAGCTAGAAATGATTAAGCTTACTGAGAAGGCATATAGAAGGCCGCGACAGGCCAAAAGCTAGGCCTCTTGTACCAGTTAGCCAAGTTGTGAATGCAAAGGAAAGGTACTAGAAGATAGTTAAAAGTGTTACTCCAGTGAATACCCAAATGATAAGGAAAGTGAAACGCCTTATTGCTGGTAATGGAGCAGGTTTTAGTGCTCTGGAAAGAAATTCAAACCAGTCACAACATTCTCTTAAGCCAAAGCCTAATCCAGAACAGGGCCCTAACTTTCTTCAAGTCTGTGAAGGCTGAGAGAGGTAAAGAAGCTGCAGAAGAAAAGTTTGAAGTTAGCAGAGGCTGTTCATGAGGTTTACGGAAAGAAGCCGTCTCCGTAACATAAAAGTGCAAGGTAGGGTGCCGGGGTCGGGATATTAGAAATGAATACTCCCCAGTCAGTTTTCATCTTTGAAAACTGCATTTTAATGGTAACCGAATTAATTTTGGCCTCAGAAAGTTACTCTGGTATCTTAGGTGTGCGAAAGTCAGCATCAGAGTGCCAAATCAAGAAGACCTTTCACAAGTTGGCCATGAAGTGCCATCCTGATAAAAATAAGAGACCTGATGCTGAAGCAAAATTCAGAGAGATTGAAGAAGCATATGAAACACTCTCAGATGCTAATAGATGAAAAGAATATGATACACTTGGACATAGTGCTCTTACTAATGGAAAAGGACAAAGAGCTAGTGGAAGTCCTTCTGAGCAGTCATTTAACTTCAATTTTGATGACTTACTTAAAGACTTTGGTTTTTTTTGGTCAAAACCAAAACACTCGGTCCACGAAGCGTTTTGCAGATCACTTCCAGACACGCCAGGATGGTTCCAGTAGACTAAGGCACCATTTACAGGAGTTTTCTTTTGGAGGTGGGTTGTTTGCTGACATGCTTGAAGATATGGAGAAAATGTTTTCCTTTAGTGGTTTTGACACCACCACGAATCGACATACAGTACAGATTGAAAATAGATTCCATGGATCTAGCAAGCACTGTAGGACTGCCACTCAACAAAGAGGAAATATGGTTACTGCATACACGGACTGTTCAGGACAGTAGTTTGTCCTTTTTCTATTCTCATTAAACCCAACTAATTGACTCTTTTTCAATATCTTTGATGCAGAACCAATTTTTTGTGAACTATTTTGACAAGTACATGATTTCACTTAACTTGACATAGCTATTAAATATATTTAAATTGCTTTTGACAAATTCAGCAGCATTCAGTTAGTAGAGAAATAGCTAATTATTAAATTCCCTGATTAGGCAAGGTTCTTTAAGAAAATATTATAATTCTGCCTGGTCTTTTTTCTCTAACTGCCCTTGGGCTTATTAACATGACCAGTTTTATTACCAAGGAAAGAATGAGTTTGCCTGATAAATATTTAAAGGTTAAATTTTAAAAGTTATTGTAGACTTAAATTGTGTGAACTTGAATGCTTTTTTTTGAGTGAAATCTTTGCTAATTTAAATTTGCATGCTCTGTAACATCTCTGACTTGGGTTGCAAAATGTATGTGAAGCTGTATAATTGAGTCGTTCAGCAAAGAATAGCAAGCAGTATCTTGGTTAATTTCTACTGAAACCTTCAAAAAGGTATGGTTGAATATTTACCACAGAACCATGCAGACGAATTGGAGTAAAGGAAGTGATTGTATTGCTCATAGACATTTAGACTGAAAGTTGAAAACTTAATATTGCCAAGAGATTGTTAAGTGGCTAATGATTTCATCCCTGGCTAATAATTTTGTAGTGGTGAAATCACAACTGTTTTACACATTTTTTCACATTTCTTTCTTAATTGTTGGTGCTCTAGGTCTTAGTACAGATATATGTATTTTTGTGTGTGTATGGCTTTTCCTCTTTGCACTCATCTTTAGAGATTGACTAATACCTCATTCTGTTTATAAAAACAGCCAGTAAATTCTGTGCAACCTTATTATGTGCAAAATTTTTAAATCCTAAGATATGTGTGCTTTTGTTTTCAGATATACTTATTTCTTTTTTTCCCTTGAATTTTATTCTATTTATTTTTTGTACAGCAAGTTCTTATTAGTCATACATTTTATACACATCCGTGTATACATGTCAATCCCAATCACCCAATTCATCACACCACTACAACCACCACCCCTGCTGCTTTCCACCCTTGGTGTCCATGCGTTTGTTCTCTACATCTGTGTCTCAATTTCTGCTCTGCAAACTGGTTCATCTGTACCATTTTTCTAGGTTCCACATATATGCGTTAATATACGATACTTGTTTTTCTCTTTCTGACTTACTTCACTCTGTATGACAGTCTCTAGATTCATCCGTGTCTCTACAAATGACACAATTTTCTTCCTTTTTATGGCTGAGTAATATTCCATTGCATATATTTACCACATCTTCTTTATCCATTCATCTGTTGATGGGCATTTAGGTTGCTTCCATGACCTGGCTATTGTAAATAGTGCTGCAATGAACATTGGGGTGCATCTGTCTTTTTGAATTATGGTTTTCTCTGGGTATATACCCAGTAGTGGGATTGTTGGGTCATATGGTAATTCTATTTTTAGTTTTTTGAGGAACCTCCATACTGTTCTCCATAGTGGCTGTATCAATTTACATTCCCACCAACAGTGCAAGAGGGTTCCCTTTACTCACACCCTCTCCAGCATTTGTTGTTTGTAGATTTTCTGATGATGTCCATTGTAACTGGTGTGAGGTGATACCTCACTGTAGTTTTGATTTGCATTTCTCTAATAATTAGTGATGTTGAGAAGCTTTTCATGTGCTTTTTGGCCATCTGTATGTCTTATTTGGAGAAATGTCTATTTAGGTCTTCTGCCCATTTTTGGATTGGGTTGTGTGTTTTTTTAATAGTGAGCTGCATGAGCTGTTTATATATTTTGGAGATTAATCCTTTGTCTCTTGATTCATTTGCAAATATGTTCTCCCATTCTGAGAGTTGTCTTTTCGTCTTGTTTGAAGTTTCCTTTGCTGTGCAAAAGCTGTTAAGTTTCATTAGGTCCCATTTGTTTATTTTTGTTTTTATTTCCATTACTCTAGGAGGTGGATCAAAAAAGATCTTGCTGTGATTTATGTCAAAGAGTGTTCTTCCTATGGTTTCCTCTAAGAGTTTTATGGTGTCCGGTCTTACATTTAGATCTCTAGTCCATTTTGAGTTTATTTTTGTGTATGGTGTTAGGGAGTGTTCTAATTTCATTCTTTTACACGTAGCTGTCCAGTTTTCCCAGCACCACTTATTGAAAAGACTGTCTTTTCTCCATTGTATATCCTCGCCTCCTTTGTCATAGATAAGTTAACCATGGGTGCGTGGGTTTATCTCTGGGCTTTCTGTCCTGTTCCATTGATATATACTTCTGTTTTTTGTTCCAGGACCATATTGTTCCATATTTTTATGGAACCCTGGACTAATCTCCCCTTCCCCCAACATTCATCTGCAGCAGTGATACCACAATTTATAAACCAAGGTCAGGTTATATCACTGTACACTTACATGTTCATTACTGATCAAGACTGTTTTTCATCTAGCTATCAATCAAAGTATCATCAGAATGCAATCATAGTTCTAAGAATAGGAGATGATTTTATACAATAATTTACATTAATAAATAATCTACTTCAGACACTAAATGTTTTAATCTGCAATAAAGATCTGCATGGGCAGAAATATAAGCTATTGTAATGGATTCATAAACTCGCTACTTGGAAAAGGTCAAGAAAAGTTTTTCTTCATTGTTATCATATTCCTTAACTGCATAAATGAGATATGCAGCTAAAGCTTCCTTTAGAATAGTAGGAATTAGTCCTAAGGAATCAGGGGCACTCGTTATGAAGTCTATATTTGGTTTTGGCACATCCAGCAGCTTTATTATGTATCTCATCACTCCCATTTTTCTTTTGCCTCATTGTTGAGGTGACAGTATAGTTTATTGTTCAAACCAGGGCACTTCTGAGAATGATATGGGATGCTATTAATAACATCAGTGACACCATAGGCATAAACTGAAACTGTCCAGGGCAAGCCAGGACTTATGTTAACTTGTCATAGCACTTTTTCCTTTAAAATTTCTGTGCCAAGTTCTATCCTTTACCTTTCAAGAAAATCTGCCTTTAGCTATGGATCACTTTAAAGTGTCCAGCACTTGTCTATGGCCATGGCACCCTGAACACGCCTGATCTCATCTCAAGTGTCAAACACCAATTAGTAATCAATATATTACCTCTGAAAAGCTTCAGCATTTTTAACAAAAGACTAAAGCCTTAAGGAGATGAAGCTCTAGTTTAGGTAATTCCAAAAATCTTCCAGAGAGGGAGTATGTCATAAATGGTGCTAATTAAATGCTTGCTTCTCCACCTATTACTAAATTTGGTATCCTGTCAAGTTCTCAGAAGTTTTCAGAAATAATATGCCCTTTTATATGCAGTGTTTTCTTATATCTACATTTGCATATGCCTTCCCTTCAAGCAAATTGTGCTAGATACAGAAAGCTGCCCAGTGGTTCATCCAGTTAATTATTTCTGCCTTACTTCAAGTCTTATCTCTCCCCTAGATTTTTAGTTCCACTGATGCTTACCTTAACCTTTCTAAAAGTGAACACAAGAGGTAAATATTTAACAATATTAAAGTATTTTCAAAACATCTTAAAGAGAAAACAATTAAGATACGAAAGTAAATTTTTGCAAAAGTGATTCAGCTATTTCTATGAGCCTGATGAAAAACCTCTAATTTCTGTCAGGGAACTAGTTGCTGGCATGGGTCCAGGGATTTCCTTCCATTCTTCACTGACAAAAATATACTCATTCATTTATTAATTTGCCTATTCAATAGAGTTTACTGTAGTCAAGCACTACACTAAAAATATAAACTGTAAGACAGTACAGTTTCTATCTCATAGTCCACCAGGGGAGATAAATACACAACGTTGAATTAACAATATTATAGAGTTAACCATAACTCTATAGAACAGCAAAGAGAAGAAAATCAAAGAACACCAAATAGGCAGATCTTCACAGAGTTCATAGACCAGTGGAATCCTGAAGCATTGAGTACATTTACCAAGCAGAGAAATGGAGAAATTATACTGCAAGCTGAGGGGAGTTCTCATAAGGACACAGAAGCACAGAGAATGTGGTGTTCAAGAGGCCACAAGCAGGTGCGTGTGACTAGAATGCCAGGAACCCATGCTGTGGGCCTGTTAGGCAGATAGGTCAGAGTGTGAATGGACCTAGAAAACACAGGAAGGGGTTTTAACTAAGAGTTACCAGGATTTAACAAAAACATTTATGAAGAAAGCTAATTCTGTTAACAGTGTAAAAAACATCTGTAGAAATATGGGGAAAAATGTTGAGGGCCTAAGGGAAATCTGTCAGTGACAAGGAGTTGGCGTTTAACTCATCCAAAAGCAATGAGACCATTTATTCATCCATTCTACATATATTGTATACTTACATGCCAATATTATGCTAGCTGGTAGACTTCCAAACATGAATTAGCTACTAAAGTATAATTTAAACAGAAGAGGACTTGAACACAGTCTGTTTTCATAAAATAGAAAATTGAGATATGGTCTCAATTTCCTGTGTACCTTGTTTCTTAAGGTATATAATTTAAAATTTTAGATTTTGATAGTGCATGGATGAGGATTTGTGTTAAAGTCACACATCTTAACCCACAACTAATTCCTGCCCAAGGAGTCAAAGCTGGATGATAAATCAATAAAAACAGCAAAAAGTATTATGTTATTCTTGGCAGATTTCTCCACGAGGTGAGTGAGAGTATGACAGTGATCAATATTTGAGTGGCTGTGCCTGAAACATATATTTTCCTAAAATGACATTGACCCAATAGACCCAGACCTCTCATTCAAGGAGAAAGCTGACCTTAAGTTCTGAGCACCTTTTAGCAACCTGAAGGTTACAAGTATTGGTTTACATGTTCTCTCTTCCACCTGGACTATAAGCTGCTTGTCAGCAAGAATTGTCTCTTTATTTATCTTTGTATTTAGTCTAGCACACAACACTGGAACATAAAATTGTAAAATATTTGTCAGTGAAAATTAAGATAAATGGGTATCTGAGATATGAATACAGAATACTTGTAATTAACACTTATACGGGAAACTCTGATCCAGAATTTTTTTCATTATTAGCAAGATCACAATGTCCCATTGGAATTTAATATACTCAAGTTGTTTGTTTCCTGGATTGTTGGGGGCAAGAAAAGCCAAATTTACACCTAATTTTCTCCTCCACTCACATTGTACTTTTCTAACTTTTCTAGGATTTTCTGTAGATGTGTTTGTTTTATTTATCAGCAGACTTAGATAATAACCATTATCTAATACAGCTCATATTTAACTGTAAATAGGACAAGCCAGATTTGTAGAGTAATTGGGATGTTTTAATAGAAAGTATTTTTATTTTTATTTTTTTACTCAAGGATTTCTCTCAGAGTTAGACAATTTTGTCCCAGAAAACAATTTTTTTTTTAAATTTATGTATGTTCTCTGCCACCACCAGAGGGACTTTCAAAACAAGACACAAAAAGAGGACTGTCCAATGACCTCTTCCTTCCTTCTAAATTCATGGACCTTTCACAGTACAGCCTTTTCCCTGGAAGCTGTAAACAGTACAAAGGGATGAATATAACACAGTGAAGTAATTTATTAAATTTTTTTCTCTTATGAATTATCATTACAAATATAACTATATCCTCAGGAATTTCATGTCATTTGTCATGTATTCTTGTTTAGCACTTATCAGTTCTAATTTATTAAAATATTTATGTATCTGAATTCTCTTCACTACATGGTAAACTTCTTTAGATCAACTTCTAATCTTTATTCCCAGAATATTATCTCACAAAGGGCTGGTACAGGGCTTCCCTGGTGGCGCAGTGGTTGAGAGTCCGCCTGCCGATGCAGGGGACACGGGTTCGTGCCCCTATCCCGGAAGATCCCACATGCCGCGCAGCGGCTGGGCCCGCGAGCCATGGCCGCGGAGCCTGTGTGTCCGGAGCCTGTGCTCCGCAACGGGAGAGGCCACAGCAGTGAGAGGCCCGCGTACAGCAAAAAAAAAAAAAAAAAAAAAAAAAGGGCTGGTACAAAGTAGTTGTTTGCCAAATATCTGGTGAGTGAATTATTCTCTGCTACTCATATTTTAAAATAGTTAGCTACTTCCTCTGGAACAAACAATATTCACATATTAAATTGATTTTGAGAGGAAGATCTCTTCCAAGTTTGATAATCATTTAGAAAAATTCAGTATCACTCAAACCATGACTTGGATTGTTCCTAAAGTATCAAACCTTCTGAGTTAATAATTTAACTATATCTTCCAAAATATAGCAGAGGGAGGAACACTCCCAAACTCCCATCAAGGCCACCATCACATTGATACCAAAACCAGAAAAGGATGTCACAAAGAAAACTACAGGCCAATATCACTGATGAACATAGATGCAAAAATCCTCAACAAAATACTAGGAAACAGAATCTAACAGCACATTAAAAGGATCATACACCATGATCAAGTGGGGTTTATTCCAGGAATGCAAGGATTCTTCAATATATGCAAATCAGTCAACGTGATACACCATATTAACAAATTGAAGGAGAAAAACCATATGATCATCTCAATAGATGCAGAGAAAGCGTTCGACAAAATTCAACACCCATTTATGATAAAAACCCTGCAGAAAGTAGGCATAGAGGGAACTTTCCTCAACATAATAACGGCCATATATGACAAACCCACAGCCAGCATCGTCCTCAATGGTGAAAAACTGAAACCATTTCCACTAAGATCAGGAACAAGACAAGTTTGCCCACTCTCACCATTCTTATTCAACATAGTTTTGGAAGTTTTAGCAACAGCAATCAGAGAAGAAAAGGAAATTAAAGGAATCCAAATCGGAAAATAAGAAGTAAAGCTGTCACTGTTTGCAGATGACATGATACTACACATAGAGAATCCTAAAGATGCTACCAGAAAACTACTAGAGCTAATCAATGAATTTGGTAAAGTAGCAGGATACAAACTTAATGCACAGCGATCTCTGGCATTCCTATATACTAATGATGAAAAATCTGAAAGTGAAATCAAGAAAACACTCCCATTTACCATTGCAACAAAAAGAATAAAATATCTAGGAATAAACCTACCTAAGGAGACAAAAGACCTGTATGCAGAAAATAATAAGACACTGATGAAAGAAATTAAAGATGATACAAATAGATGGAGAGATATACCATGTTCTTGGATTGGAAGAAATAACATTGTGAAAATGACTCTACTACCCAAAGCAATCTACAGATTCAATGCAATCCCTATCAAACTACCACTGGCATTTTTCACAGAACTAGAACAAAAAAATTCACAATTTGTATGGAAACACAAAAGACCCCGAATAGCCAAAGCAATCTTGAGAACAAAAAATGGAGCTGGAGGAATCAGGCTCCCTGACTTCAGACTATACTACAAAGCTACAGTAATCAAGACAGTGTGGTACTGGCACAACAACAGAAAGATAGATCAGTGGAACAGGATAGAAAGCCCAGAGATAAACCCACGCACATATGGTCACCTAATCTTTGATAAAGGAGCCAGGAATGAACAGTGGAGAAAGGACAGTCTTTTCAATAAGTGGTGCTGGGAAAACTGGACAAGGACATGTAAAAGTATGAGATTAGATCACTCCCTAACACCATACACAAAAATAAGCTCAAAATTGATTAAAGACCTAAATGTAAGGCCAGACACTATCAAACTCTTAGAGGAAAACGTAGGCAGAACACTCTATGACATAAATCACAGCAAGATCCTTTTTGACCCAGCTCCTAGAGAAATGGAAATAAAGACAAAAATAAACACATGGGACTTAATGAAACCTAAAAGCTTTTGCACAGCAAAGGAAACCATAAACAAGGCCAAAAGACAACCCTTAGAATGGGAGAAACTATTTGCAAATGAAGCAACTGACAAAGGATTAATCTCCAAAATTTATAAGCAGCTCATGCAGCTCAATAGCAAAAAAACAAACAACCCAATCCAAAAATGGACAGAAGACCTAAATAGACATTTCTCTACAGAAGATATACAGACTGCCAACAAACACATGAAAGAATGCTCAACATCTTTAATCATTAGAGAAATGCAAATCAAAACTACAATGAGATCTCATCTCACCCCAGTCAGAATGGCCATCATCAAAAAATCTAGAAACAATAAATGCTGGAGAGGGTGTGGAAAAAAGGGAACACTCTTGCACTGCTGGTGGGAATGTGAATTGGTACAGCCACTATGGAGAACAGTATGGAGGTTCCTTAAAAAACTAGAAATATAACTACCATATGACCCAGCAATCCCACTACTGGGCATATACCCTGAGAAAACCATAATTCAAAAAGTGTCATGCACCAAAATGTTCATAGCAGCCCTATTTACAATAGCCCGGAGCTGGAAACAACCTAAGTGTCCATCATCGGATGAATGAATAAAGAAGATGTGGCACATATATACAATGGAATATTACTCAGCCATAAAAAGAAATGAAATTGAGCTATTTGTAATGAGGTGGATGGACCTAGAGTCTGTCATACAGAGTGAAGTAAGTCAGAAAGAGAAAGACAAATACTGTATGCTGACACATATATATGGAATTTAAGAAAAAAAATGTCATGAAGGACATAGGGGTAAGACAGGAATAAAGACACAGACCTAGTAGAGAATGGACTTGAGGATATGGGGAGGGGGAAGGGTAAGCTGGGACAAAGCAAAAGAGAGGCATGGACATATATACACTACCAAACGTAAGGTAGATAGCTAATGGGAAGCAGCCGCATAGCACAGGGAGATCTGCTCAGGTGCTTTGTGACCGCCTGGAGGGGTGGGATAGGGAGGGTGGGAGGGAGACGCAAGAGGGAGGGGATATGGGAACATATGTATACGTATAACTGATTAATTTTGTTGTAAAGCAGAAACTAACACACCATTGTCAAGCAATTATACTCCAATAAAGATGTAAAAACATTAAAAAAATAATTTAACTATAAAATATTTAATTTCAAAGAGAAAAACAGACATAGTAAGAAATCAGTGCAACTTTAACTTGTGTATTCATTATAATTTGAGTAATGGTAATTCTTAAAAAGTTTTTTGAGCACTTTCTATTTGTTAAACATCCTTCTAAGTGTTTTACATGGAAATATTTTCAATAAATCGTCACAAAAACCTTGTGAATTCAGCCCTGACTAGAAGAACTAATGGTCTATCATTTCTTTGATCAAATAACTCACTAAATCATTTGATTTCTGAATAGCAATTTCAATTCTGCTGCAGAAATCTTTTTTTTTAATTTTGAAGATAACAGCTTTCCAAACACTTTAAAATTTGATGACCATCTAAATTATTTTTTTGCCAATTTACTAGTATTTAACATGACCTTAACTCACACCCACTCCATCTACCTGTTGTCCCCCTCATAATTAACCCCCTTTACTTCCTTTTCTTTTTTTCATCTTAAGATATATTATATATATATATATATATATATATATATATATATATATATATATATATATATATATATAGTTTCTTTCTCTTTCTTGTCTGTCTCCTCTTTTCCTCCCTCCTATTCTTTCAGGACTTTTAGCTTATATACATACATTATTTTCTCTTTCTCTTAAACTGTAAATTATAATGTTAATTTATTTGATCCATTCCTTCATCCCCGAGTAGCCAACATGCATTTACTTAAGGTTTCTTCCAAAGGTCTGTCTTTTAATTGATTTGTTTGACTGTTCAATAAGGTATTTGTAGCTCCTTCGGGGTGTTCAGTAACTTGGCAGTCTACCATGTAGCCTCCGTAGGCAATATCAAAAGAAAACTCCTGGAGGAATAATAGTGATAAAATGTCCATGCTGCATATGAATTTTCTCATGTCCAGAGTACTCTGGAGAAATTAATTAAGCCTCACAGCACCCCTTTGTAGTGTTATTATTATCTGCCTTTTAGGTGTGTACAAATCTCAACATGTTCACTAACAGTTTTGCCCAGTGTCAAAGAAAAGTGTTAGTTTCATACTAAGATTAGCATTTAATTATTATTGTTTAAAGTCAATATTGTTCTTTTGCTGCTGTATCTCTCACTGGTGTTCTCTCTCTAAATCTTTCTCTCTTTTTTCTCTCTCTGAATAGTACTAACATAATCTCATTACCGTATGACTAAAAGCTCTTTTCATAATATATTTACCAAAGTAGTAAATACATATATTCTAAGAGTTTTTAAAATTATTTCAATACCAATTACATTATAATTTACAAATCACTTACCTTTTTATCTCTTTCTCCAGTTTTACTTATTAAAGTTGTTCAACCCATTTTTGCATAATTAGGATTTATCCTTATTTTTAATTGTACAGCCTACATTTAGAAGTACTGTGTTCTTATGGACACCAAGGGGGTAAAGTGGTGGCGGGGGTGGTGGTGGGATGAAGTGGGAGATTGGGTTTGACATGCATACACTGGCATGTATAAAATAGATAACTAAGAAGAACCTGCTGTATAAAAAATAAATAAAATAAAATTCAAAAATTCAAAGAAAAGAAGTACTGTATTCCTTAATTAGTAGTTTTATTGATATTAATAGATTATATTTCTTTATAAAATACTTCAGGTTTATTTTAAAAATAACTAACAAGCACTATGTGAAAAGCTGTATATTCAACTTCTTATTTATTTAGCCAAAATAGAAATACAAAAACATTTTAAATTGTCAAATAAAGTATGCATCAATCTAATGACCTATTCAATCTGGAGTGACATGATTATATCTATTTTTTTTTATTTTACATTTTACATTTTTGCTGAATAAGGCGAAGGACAGTCATGTATTATTTGGGGAAGAACTATTATTACTTTATTAGGACATAATATTGTTTACTATAGCTACTTCCAAGTATGTTCCATAGTAGAGAAGTGAAGTCATCCTCCTTGAGGGCTAGTTGATGACATTTAAAAGCTCAAACACATTCTTAACTGAAAAAGGGTAAAATAAATAAAACTTACTATTTTTTTTTTTTTTTTTTTTGCAGTACGTGGGCCTCTCACTGTTGTGGCCTGTCCCGTTGTGGAGCACAGGCTCCGGACACGCAGGCTTAGTGGCCATAGCTCACGGGCCCAGCCACTCCGCGGCATGTGGGATCTTCCTGGACCGGGGCACGAACCCATGTCCCCTGCATCAGCAGGTGGACTCTCAACCACTGTGCCACCGGGGAAGCCCCTTACTGTATATTTTTAAAACACATATTGAAAGGAATCCTACCCTTTACTTGATCAAGTGTGATTTGAGATAAAATATATTTTCTTTTAATATGCATTTAGTTTATTGTAAGATACACATTTTTAAGTTCTTACTAATTACATATAAGGTTGCATCAATGAGTTTTAATATTTTTTTTGACAGCCAAACTTTATAGAGTTAACCCTTACTCTCATAAGTGAAGATTGAATTAAAATAATTTGTGAAAATTATTGTTTTACATGCAGATCTTCTAAAATAAATCTATTGGGACAATGTCTATTCCTGGTTAATGTCATCCCAAATTAATCTAAGTAAATAAGTACACAAATGTAAAAGGAACCAAAACCATTAAAATTAGTGAATACTAGCCCCTTTCAGTATATAATTTACCCACTCTCTTCCCATCTTAGTTGAGGGAGAACTTAACAGGTTTTGAGTCTGTCTCTGTGTTAAATTAGTTTCTGCTGATACAACTTTATTCTTTGCATCATGATAGCAAGAGAATACTGAATCCTTTCTTTATCTCTGTTGCAGAGTTGGGAATTCAAGAGTATAGCTGAAAAATCAATGCCATCTGATAAAAGATAAGCAATATTTCCATTTTTTCTGCTACTGTCATCACTCCACCAAAAAAAAAAAAAAGTCTTTGAAATTAATCAACATGACTGGACTTCCCATGCACTGACCATAAGTTAGAATTATAGTGACATTGACAAAAAGACAAGGCAACATCCCAAACACATTCCTGCTTGTCTTGTAAATTAATATTTGTAACATCATGGACAAGACCTAAACAAGTTTTCAAGGCATAGCCCCATTAGTTCTTGAATAGCACTGGCTCCTACTCTTGATATATAGCTTTCAGGATTGAAAATTTTCTTTCAATTATCTGACTTGTGGATGTACTTTATATTATGTAACTACCTTTAATTCAACTCAATGAACAAGTGTTCATTGAGCATGTTATTGCAAATTGTTGCCTGAAGAAATAGGTCAGGTATATTTTTCTGAAACAAAATTCTCTAATGAAGGTGGCTTGAAAACAGCTATGAAAAAAGCTGTAGCAAATGCTATAGGGATTGGCATTTGATATTACCTTTGTTACCCTGAAACAAGAAAACAACCAGCAAAATGGGTTTATTTATGAGCAGCAAATAATTGCAGTTTGGTAAAACAAAGGCAAACCACCTGTAAGGTAAAACAAAGGAGAGGAAGCTCTTTTATGAAGAAGGTAGATTGTGAGGGGCTATTCTATTGGAGAAAATTGAGTTCAAAGTATAGTGACTTTTCATTGGCTGAGTTGTGACAGCCTTTCTTTGGCTGAGCTGTTTCCAGACAAGTAGAAAACCTTTCTTTTTTCTGCTGGTGGTAGTCAAGTAGTGTCGCTTCCTGCCAGAGATGCAAGATGGATGTCTTTTTGTTGGAATCTGTATTGACCTCTAGGGATACACATGTGAGAAGTCCCTCTTCTGGCCTTCCAACTCCATTTTAGTGAGGTTTCCTAATAAGCCTAAGTTTCTGTAACTTTATAGAAAGTTTTCACAATTCAGGCTGTAGATGTATATTTGAAGAGCTACAAAATAATATTATAACTAGTACAAATTACAAAGATGTACTCAACAACAACTTTTAAAACTTAATTTGTTGAAAATGTTCTTTTATAAGTGTTGTTATTCTTAATTTGTAAGTCTTCAATGTTACAGTGCTATCTAACACGTAAACTCATAGTGATGGAAAATGAAGCATTAGTTGTAGGAAACCAAGATTTGTATTTATATAATGTACCAATACAGATGTAGAATTCAAAATAGTGCACAGCTTGCTGATGAATATTCTGTGCTATTTGATGTCATGCCAATAGTATGACTTTTCTCATTGGGTTATTATTTTTTTTATTGCTTTTCATCTGTAGATGCAGTCATAGTAGAAATTCAGTAACTCGGGAGAACTTGAAGCACTTACTTCACTTTTAGAGTAGATCCATCCTCTTAAAATGAGATTACCAGTGACACTGATGTGGCGGCCCAAGACAGTAACATCACGTGTCTATAATGAGTACTTTCTATTTCATGTCACAAAGAAAAATAATAATACTACCCCAATGGGATTAATTCGATGACAGGGATTAATTTAATTTATTTTTTTAACTCCCTGAACAGCTAAATAATTAAGGGGTCAGATAAACCTTGATTTGGTGTTTGAGTTTCTGAATAGAAGTTGCTCATCACCTGCTGTTCCTTGTTTTCATTTCCTTGGTGTCACCTCCATCCTTAGGTATTTTTACCCGTGTCATCTCAAGAGCACTCCCAGCAGTTTCCTGGGCTATGCCTGTCCAGATATATTTACAGTGGGAAATAGCACACCCATTTTCTTGATCAAAGACAAACCCCAGATTTAGATTATTTACTTGACTTGTGTCATGTGTCCTTCACTGAATCAATTACATGACAAAGTAACAGACAGTACTAATTTGCTTTAGTCCTGTTAGCAATTCCACAACTAGATTTGGGGGGTGAGAATGGGGTGCAGTCATCTTTACTTAAATACCATGAGCAAGTTGATAGAAGTTGATTTTCCCATATCAATATCAGGATATGTTTGCACACATACACACACACACAAAATGGGCAAATAATGCTAGGGGGACTTTTTTTAAAGCCAGAACAAAAGCAAATATCCATTCCCCACTATGCATTACAAGATCCATTGAAAAATCAGAACTTATAACTGTCACACCACTATAAGCTGTATAAATAAGCATATACAAACCTAAATGAAGATGACCCATATTAAAACTCTAATATCTCATTTCCTTCACTTACTCCCAACCATCTTTTGCCATCATGCCATTTTGGCCACATAGGAAATGTTATTATTATCACCAATAATTATATTTCCTGTGGCATTTCTACTGCAAGCTTCCAGTCAGTGACCTTATTTCTTCCCTTCTAGCTTTCTTATTTTAGCACTGCGCAAGAAGTGTAATCCCAATTTACTGAGAAATCCAATTTATTTTTCTTTAATTCTTTTACTATTCATCATGACTCTCTCATGTTTTGTTTCCATTTTAGATTCCAGTTTAGTCCTTTATTATAACCAATCTCTTCTGAAACCATTAAATTGTGTTCTTTACTTCTCACTGTTTCTGTAGTACCATACTTATCTAGAAACATTCCAGTCCTGGTTGAAAGCAAATATCCTCTTTCCACAGAAACTTGACCAAGTAAATATACTTCATATTCATAACTATGCAACCCAAATGTTAATTTAATATTATAGGATGATGCATTTCACTTGTGTATTAGTTTCTTAAGGACACTCGTTTCTTAGTGTGACAAATTACTGCAAACTTGTTGGCTTAAAACAATAGAAATGTATTCTCTCAGTGCTGGTGGCAAAAAGTCTGAAATCTGGCAAGGCTGTGATTCCTGCAGGGGCTTTGTAAAGAGGAGAATTTTTTCCTTGTCTCTTCCAAATTCTATTGACTGCCCCAGCTGGTCTAAACTAATAGCCACATCACTTCACATTCTGCCTTCATCTTCACATTGCCTTTTCTGTGTGACTGTATTATTTCTCTTTGCCTCTCTCTTATAAGGACACTTAGGATGGAATATAGGACTCACTCAGATAATTTAAGGTAATCTTTTCCTCTCAAAATCTTTAACTTAATTATGTCTGCATATACTCTTTTTCCAAATAAGTAACAGTTACAAGTTCCAGAGATTTGGGTAGCTTCTTTTTTTTTTGGTGGGGGGGAGGATTTAGGGGGGCCTACCACAACTAAGTTCCTTCTTTCCCACACTCTAAGACCACTGTTTCATTCCTTCTAAAGTTTCAGATTCCTCACACACATTAGTACCAGTTGATAATCTAATCTCATACTCCATTAGGAAACTAGAAGCAATTAGTCAGAAACATCTCAGCTTCCTGACACCATATCTATACAGCTAGTGGTATCACTACCCTTCTTATCTCTCCTCCTTCCTGTGAAATGAAAGACTGCCCTGCTCCCAGGTCCCTGCTCAAAGACCAATGCCTGTTCCTCATGCCTTCCCACCTTTCGAGTCCTGTACTCTTATTCACTCTTAGTGGGAATATAATTTAACTAACTAACTAACTAAATAAATAAATAAATAAATTTAGCCAATACAGCAAAACAAACCAAAAAAGTTCATAACTTTTTTAAAAATAAATTTATTTATGTATTTATTTATTTTTGTCTGCGTTGGGTCTTTGTTGCTGCACATGGGCTTCTCTCTAGTTGCAGAGAGCGGGGGCTGCTGTTCGTTGTGGTGCTCAGGCTTCTCACTGTGGTGGCTTCTCATTGTAGAGCATGGGCTCTAGGCGCACAGGCTTCAGTAGTTGTGGCTCGCGGGCCCTAGAGCACAGGCTCAGTAGTTGCGGCGCACGGGCTTAGTTGCTCCACGGCATGTGGGATCTTCCCGGACCAGGGCTCGAACCCATATCCCCTGCACTGGCAGGCGGATTCTTAACCACTGCGTCACCAGGGAAGCCAAAAGTTCATAACTTTTAGCTTCATATTTTACTTCTAGGAATCTGTCCCACAGAAATATTGTTTTGCAAAAATAAAAATATGTGCCTGTTCTTCAAAGCATTGCTTATAATATAAAAAATAAATAAATAAACAAACTTCTAAATTCCCTCAGTTTGGAAATATTTAATAATTAAATTAAAATGAAGTGCAATTAAAAAGAATGTAATTTTGTATATATAAACATGGATGAATGTTCATAATTGTTGAAAGAATCAAACAAGTAGCAAAAGCTGCTTATAGCATGGTATCATTCATGTTCAAAACAAAAGAAAAAATATATATATATATACGTAGGACAAGATCTGAAGGAATAAAACCATGTTAACAGCACTCATTCATACTGAATGGAAATATACAAAGGGTTTGATTGTGTACATACCTGTTTTTTTTTGTTTTTAACAGTTAACCCCTATTGACTCTGGTATATATGTAGTGTATTTTAATTTTTTGTTATTTTTAGTTAAGTTATTATAAGCAGATAAAATACATCTAACTCAAATATTCTTTGTTCACTGTTTTGGAACTTTATGTTACCTCTGTTTTTTTATTGTTCAATTTCCCAAGTCATTCATCTAATAAATTTGCTTGTACTGTTTGGTTGTCATAATCAGTTTATTGTCTTGAGAGCACTTTATCTAATCTTAATGTAGGGGAATTTGGGCTGAACCTGCCGAAACTTAATGCTTCCAAATGATCTGCCTTTTCTATCACATGACTACCCCCAATTAACCATAATGTTAATGCCTTTTTTTTTATGATAAATAAAAAGAAAATGCTTGTCAGAAAAGAAAATTTGCACTACACCAGATAATTTCAAATTGATGCCAACACAAGAGTTTACCATCTGGAAAATATGACAAATCAATTTCTCAATACTAAGATTTAATGATCTGACTTTTTAAAAATCACCTTTTTGGTTAATGAAATGACTTCACATATAGTGAATACAAACTTTAAACATTTTAAAAATACCATTTAGAATCCAATAGTATTTCACTTACATTTCCTTTTGAATAAGAGTTTACTTTCAGAAAACTAATATAAAATAGACTAATGCTATAGAATCAATCCTAAATTTTAAAAATCATATGTTGTAAAATAATTGATATTACACAGTACCATTAATGTAAAAATAGAAACAATTACATTTTCATTCTATCATTTTAAATTATATATTGGCTGATGGTAACCATTTTTAAAAAGCCAATTTTCAAAGTGGGAAGGAAAATTATGCCATTTCTACTGAAGTCATTAAGAATCTTGAAGCAGTATGTAACACCCTCCAAGAATAGTCCTTGGAGTTTAAATGCTCAATCATCCCCTTTGTTAGTTTAATTCAACAGAAAATGTCTTGTTCACATGCTAAACAGAGTTGGAAAGAAGCCACAGAAGATTATGATTGCTCAATAAGAGAGATCCTTTGTGTTTGTGTTACTTAGCTCATAATCTCATATCTGTAGCACTACAACCAATTAATTATATTCGGTTGGTGGAAAATCAGATGCAGTCCACAATGTATCTCTCTGACAAATTGTTGCTCGGGATTTTATATACAGCCTTAACATAGTATATGAAAAACTCATTGTAAATAAAATGATTCTTCAAAGTAATTATACATTTTTATAGTTTCAGCATGGATCCAATGTATATTTTGAATTAAGAAAATTGCAGATTTAACAGCATATGAGACTTGTTAATACTATCTGTGTCTTTTTAGTTTAGAAATACTACCTAAAGAATAATGCCAAACAAATTAGTCTAAGTAGCACAGTCATTTTGTCTTTAATTCTTTATTTCTTTATTTGGTCATAACCAAAATTAGGGAATAAAGTGAGTTTTAATCAGCCATTTTCTCTTGAATTTCATCCTCATTAGTTATTCTCTTTATCCATTTGATGTAGCATCATTTTTTGCCTCGTGTTATTAATTAAACATTAAATTTAATACCATATATCACTTATCAAATCACTCTTTTCTCTGCATCTTTCACTTTAATTTAACGAGGGATCTAGTTTTTATATTATCTTCAACTGCTTTATTGTCTTATCTATGCAAATAAAGGTATGGGATAAAGAAGATTTCAAGATAGTAAAGACTAAAATCCTGCTGGTTGTATGAGCAATGATTCCTCTTCCAAAATACAACCTGAATCTAAACTCCACATCAAATCAACAAATACTGTTGTGTCAGTACACTATGCACAGGCACGAGATGCTGCTCAGTATTATGCTTACAAAGAATAAGTGACACTGTCTTTAATATCTGCACCTCCTCCAGCTACCTCCCTGTCTTAGTCTAATTGGGTTGTTCTAACAAAAATATTATAGAATGGGGAGCTTATAAACCACAGAAATTTATTCCTCAAAGTCGTGGGGGCTGGGAAGTCCAAGATCAAGGTACTGGTAGATGCCTGGTGAGAGCCTTCTTCTGAGTTGTAGACCACTGAATTCTCGCTGTGTCCTCACATGGCAGAAGAGGCAAGGTAGCTCTCTGGAGTGTCTTTTATAAGGAGATTGATCCCATTCATGAAGGCTTTGTCCTCATCACTTAATCACTTCCAAAAGGCCCCTCCTCCTAAAGCCATCACTTTCTTTTTTTTTTTTTTTCCAATTTTAATCCTAGGATGAGTTTATTTTTTTTAATTTTTTAAATTAATTTTATTAGAGTATAGTTGATTTACAATGTTGTGTTAGTTTCAGGTGTATGGCAAAGTGAATCAGTTATACATATACATATATTCACTCTTTTTCTAGATTCTTTTCCCATATAGCCCATTACATAATATTGAGTAGAGTTCCTTGTGCTATACAGTAGGTCCTTATTAGTTATCTATTTTATATATTGTAGTGTATATATGTCTATCGCAATCTCCCAATTTGTCCCTCCCCTCCTTCCCCCGCTCCAGTAACCATAAGTTTGTTTTCTACATCTGTAACTCTTTTTCTGTTTTGTACATAATTTCATTTGTACCCTTTTTTTAGATTCCACATATAAGCAATATCATATATTTGTCTCTCTCTGTCTGACTTAACTTCACTCAGTATGACAATCTCTAAGTCCATCCATATTGCTGCAAATGGCATTATTTCATTCTTTGTTTTTTCTTTCTTTTTTTTTGTCTTTGCGGTACGTGGGCCTCTCACTGCCGCGGCCTCTCCCGTCGCGGAGCACAGGCTCCAGACGCACAAGCCCAGCGGCCATGGCTCACGGGCCCAGCCACTCCGCGGTATGTGGGATCTTCTCGGTCCAGGGCACGAACCCGCGTCCCCTGCATGGGCAGGCGGACTCTCAACCACTGCACCACCAGGGAAGCCCTCGTTCTTTTTATGGCTGAGAAATATTCCACTGTATATAGGTACCACATCGTCTTTATCCATTCCTCTGTTGATGGACATTTAGGTTTCCTCCATGTCCTGGCTATTGTAAATAGTGCTGCAGTGAATACCAGGGTGCATGTATCTTTTTGAATTATGGTTTTCTCTGGATATATGCCCAGGAGTGGGATTGCTGGATCATGTGGTAGCTCTATTTTTAGTTTTGTTTTTTTTTTTTTTAAGGAACCTCCATACTGTTCTCTAGTGGCTGTATCAATTTACATTCCCACCAACAGTGTAGGAGGGTTCCCTTTTCTACACAATCTCTCCATCATTTATTGTTTGTAGCTTTTTTGATGATGGCCATTCTGACTGGTGTGAGGTGATACCTCATTGTAATTTTGATTTGCATTTCTCTAATAATTAGTGATGTTGAGCATCTTTTCATGTGCTTTTTAGCCATCTGTATTTCTTCTTTGGAGAAATGTCTATTTCATCTTATGCTCAATTTTTTATTGTTTTTTTTTTTGTTTTTTCAACATAGAGCTTCATGAGCTGTTTGTATATTTTAGAGATTAGTCCCTTGTCCATTGCTTCATTTGCAAGTATTTTCTCCCATTCTGAGCGTTGTCTTTTTGTTTTGTTTATGGCTTCCTTTGTGATGCAAAAACTTTTAACTTTAATTAGGTCTCAGTATATTTTTGTTTTTATTTTCATTACTCTAGAGGGGGATTGAAAAAAATCATGCTGCCATTTATGTCAAAGAGTATTCTGCCTATGTTTTCCTCTAAAAGTTTTATGTATCCAGCATTACATTTAGGTCTTTAATTAATTTTGAGTTTATTTTTGTCTATGGTGTTAGGGAGTGTTCTAATGTCATTCTTTTACATGTAGCTGTCCAGTTTTCCCAGCACCACTTGTTGAAGAGACTGTCTTTTTTCCAATGTATATTATTGCCTCCTTTGTCAAAGATAAGGTGACCATAGATGCGTGGGTTTATCTCTGGACTTTCTATCCTGTTCTATTGATCTATATTTCTGTTTTTGTGCCAGTACCATACTGTTTTGATTACTGTAGCTTTGCAGTATTGTCTGAAGTCAGGGAGCCTGATTCCTTCAGCTCTGCTTTTCTTTCTCAAGATTGCTTTGGCTATTTGGGATCTTCTGTCTTTCCATACAAATTGTGAAATGTTTTGTTCTAGTTCTGTGAAAAATGCCATTGGTAGTTTGATAGGGATTGCATTGAATCTGTAGATTGCTTTGTGTAGTATAGTCATTTTCACAATATTGATTCCTGTAATCCAAGAACATGTTATATCTCTCCACCTTTTTGTGTCATCTTTTATTTCTTTCTTCAGCATCCTATAGTTTTTGGAGTACAGGTCTTTTTTTGTAGTACAGGTCTTTTGTCTCCTCAGGTAGGTTTATTCCTAGGTATTTTATTCTTTTTGATGTGATGGTAAATGGGATTGTTTCCTTGATTTCTCTTTCTGATCTTTTGTTGTTAGTGTATAGGAATGCAAGAGATTTCTATTAATGGGTAAATGGGATTGAAGACATATAGATATAGTGTGGGTATCTATATTTATCTTAGTGTTGATGTATGACTTTGACTTTACACATGTGTATGAGAATTCATAAAGCAAATAATAGCTGTGTACATGATTTACACAGTAGATTTATTCTGGAGAATTTGAGCTTGAATCATGTTAGAATTTTAAGAATGCTTACAAGTAAAAGTAAAATTTGTATCATTTCTTTTAAATTATAAATATTTAGTTTGCCATTTATATAAATCTACTTTACAATATTTTCTTGATTAATTTATGGAAAGGTTAAAATGCTGATTTCAAAAGAGAATCTATGTTCTAAAGGTAGGATTAATTTAAACTTGTATAATTTAAACTCCTCTAGTTTTTCATCAGACTTTTCTTTTTATTCAATTATGTGGTGATTGAAAGGCCATTTGGAAGAGTCAAGGAGCTGTTAATGAAAAATATCTTTTTTTTCAACATGGATAATATATAAAAAAGAATCATGTGGCTAGAAGAGAATTTATGGCTTATCTAGTCTATATTATACCATAAAGAACTCTATTATAGCCACTCCAAGCAAGAAACTATATTTATATATTTTTTTCTTTTTTTTTTTTTTTTTTTTTTTTTTTCTTTTTGCGGTATGCGGGCCTCTCACTGTTGTGGCCTCTCCCGTTGCGGAGCACAGGATCCAGACGCGCAGGCCCAGCGGCCATGGCTCACGGGCCCAGCCGCTCCGCGGCATATGGGATCCTCCCAGACCGGGGCACGAACCCGTATCCCCTGCATCGGCAGGCGGACTCTCAACCACTGCGCCACCAGGGAGGCCCTTTTTTTCTTTTTTTTAATGTTATATAATGTAAGAATACTCATGAAGTAAAGGATTATTTAGGCTTTGCATCCTTCACAATAGTCCACTGTATATTTTTCCAATTTTCCTTGTATTTGTCCCACATCCAGTTGTTTCACCACCAAACCTTAATACAAAAACAAAACAAAACTTTTAAAAATAGAAATACTTTCCACTAAGAAAAAAATTATAATTCTGTATGTGGTTGTTGTTGGGAAAATAAAATTAAAAACAAAATCACCTGCTAACCCAGAAAACCTCATCATAGAAACTGTAGGTAAAGGAAACTGTTTTATTATTTAATAAGCATTAAGCCAGGATCTGATGTGCATCACAGGCAACCCATGAAAGAGATTGCAAAGACAGAAAGACATTTTATGGTTTCATATAGTCAGTTAGGTATAATCCATTCATACATGTTCTAAAGATAAATGATAAATAGTCCTTAGGTAACTGGCCTGGACAGCACCATTTGCCACACATAATTCATCCTAAATTCACCTGTAATTGGAATGACTATCTTTGTTGGCTTTACCTAAAGGAAAAATAAGCCCCTCATATACATTTTTTTTTTTTTGGGTGGTACGTGGGCCTCTCACTGTTGTGGCCTCTCCCATTGTGGAGCACAGGCTCTGGACGTGCAGGCTCAGCAGCCATGGCTCATGGGCCCAGCCGCTCCACAGCATGTGGGATCCTCCCGGACCGGGGCACGAACCCGTCCCCTCCATCGGCAGGCGGACTGTCAACCACTGCACCACCAGGGAAGGCCCAGCCCCTCTTATTTTTATAACAGGAGGTAGTTTTTTAACTTGGAGTGAGGTACCCACCAAAGTTAGGTTCCCTCCTTCCCACAGAGAGGGGAGATAGGGATGCTGTCTTCCCTGATTATTACATCTCAAATAGATGGCTTAGAGGTTCTTGTGGAAACATCCCTAAACTTTGAGACTGACGAGTGGCTTATGTAGCATTTGAAACGTTTTATACACATTTGAAAAAGGCAGAACGAACTCACAATTCCAAGTTTTCTACAGTGAAAGCTCTTAGGTAAACGAAGGTGAGAGGGAGTCTCTTCT
Source organism: Mesoplodon bidens (assembly GCF_964165515.1). NCBI lineage: Eukaryota > Metazoa > Chordata > Mammalia > Artiodactyla > Ziphiidae > Mesoplodon > Mesoplodon bidens. Next base: position 53,577,712 of record NC_138173.1, on the reverse strand, counting down.
ATTTTCAACCGGGAGAACTAAGCCTGTTTAAAATTTTTATCTGCATTTAGACTGTCCCTTCAGTTTCTAATAAACAAGACTTTCTCTTTATTAAGATTTGTTCTGTCCAATGCATACTTCCAATTTCATAGTAGATAATAGGACAGAAAACCAAAATTCTTGCTTTGAGAGGAAGGATAAAATTTAAAGAAGCTTCAAGAAAGAAAACTAGAATTTTATGAAACTCTTTTCTTTCTTGATTTCAGTACTTTTTTTCCGTTTCTCTGAGCTGTAATTCCTAATCAGAATTATGTTGAACTAAATACCTGTCATTAAAAACCGGGTTCTTTTTCTGATTTTCTTACTTGTTAATCACATCCCTATTCTTCCAGTAATCCCTGCTCAAAATGTATATACCCTTTCCCAAGGGTAGTAATCTGTAGAAACAATTCCCAAGAGGTAGTTTGGGAACACATGACTCTGGAGTCAAATAAACTTTAGAAAGTCTGTGTACAATTGCTTTGCAATGTAAAAGTCATATTTATTAGTGGGCCATTAAATAATTTTAATAAGTTAGAATCAGCATTTTTTTAAATAAATAGAATGGAATGGAATATAAAGTGCCAGAGGGTATTGCTTATAGTATACTCATGAAGTTATGCATTGTTCTATGAAACATATTTTGCAGTTATTTTTATGTGTGTATGTTGGTGTGTATATATAAATAAACTGTACTGGAGTCATTGAAAATAAATTAAGACCGTGCAAGTGAAAACAAACAGTGATCATTTATTCAGAGCTTACTGTACCAAGGGAGTCAGCGACCATCACTTGCTTTTAGCAGAAACTTTAAGGCAGTCAATAGAGTGGGAAACCTTTACAGTGAGAGAGAGAGGGAGGAGAGGATGAAAGGAATGGAAGGGAAGAGAAAGGAAAGAGGGAGGAAGGGAGGAAGGGAGGGAGGAAAGGAAGGAAGGGAGGGAGGGAGGGAAGCAAGCAAGCAAGCAAACAAGCAAACCAGGCCTCCAGTTTGCTCTGATGGAAATTATTGGTAAGGGGAACCTGGAGTGCGCTAGTGAGAAGCAGAACATCTTAGCTGATTCATCTGAGCAGCATATTTGGCTTTCTCTGATTGATTCTGAGTTGGAGGTGGGAACAAAAATGAGGGAAGTTGGCTGTCTTTGACCAGTTCTGACTGTTCTTGACCGATTGCTGCAGAGGTTGTAGTCTGGCTCCCTGGACTTCTCATGTGGGTCAGGTTCTCTTGTCATATATAGTCTGGCCATTTTCCATGTGTATATTCAGTCTACCAGATTAAAAAAAAAAGTTTTAAACTCATAACCATATACTATATACCCCTTTTAAACTTTCACAATGGAGATTAATACATTAAAGGATTGAAAATTCCTACCTAAATTAATTTAACATTCTCCAAAGTATATCATAAATTCTTTTGACTATTAAGCCCCCTTTTTATTCCAGAATCCTTCTTAACTCAAGGAACCCATGCTTTGGAATTTTTTTTTTTTTTTTTTTTTTTTTTTTTTTTTGTGGTACGCAGGCCTCTCACTGCTGTGGCCTCTCCCATTGCAGAGCACAGGCTCCGGATGTGCAGGCCCAGCAGCCATGGCTCACGGGCCCAGCCGCTCCACGGCATGCGGGATCCTCCTGGACCGGGGCACGAACCCGTGTCCCCGGCATCGGCAGGTGGACTCTCAACCACTGCGCCACCAGGGAAGCCCTGGAAAATATTTTTTATAATCATTTTCAACCTTTAGTCTTCCTCCTGTACTTCCCACTTCAAATAACTCACAGGTTTTTATTATTTGTCTTTCCCTGATATTTTTCACCTCTGTTTTGGTCACAACTCTGATACTCTTTACTTTTCTTGAATTATTCCAATGTCTAGCTCCAGATTTTTCACTTGAATCTGCTTTTCTCATACATTGCAGGTTAATTTTAAGTGTTACTTCTTTGCTCCAAAATCTTTAGTCTTCTCCATTCTCACACTATCAATTCTACTCTGAAAAGATACAAGAAGTTGTACTTTAAAAATTAGTCATTCAGGGCTTCCCTGGTGGCGCAGTGGTTGAGAGTCTGCCTGCCGATGCAGGGGACGCGGGTTTGTGCCCCGGTCCAGGAGGATCCCACATGCCATGGAGCAGCTGGGCCCGTGAGCCATGGCCGCTGAGCCTGTGCGTCAGGAACCTGTGCTCCACAACGGGAGAGGCCACAACAGTGAGAGGCCCACGTACTGGAAAAAAAAAAAAAAAAAAAAAAAAAAAAAATTAGTCATTCATCTTACTACTTGAGATGAGTTAAAATGCAGATAACTTGCAAGAAGTTACATGATAATTCAAATTCAAACTAAAATATATATGATGGATATAGGGTCCTCTCCTGAAAATAGAATTCCCAGAGCTTGAAATATAGACTAAGACAATGGAGAAGTGGTTATCATAGTAGCCTCAGAGACCCAAATTATATGAAGAAATCAGACCCAGAGACCTAGTATTATGTTTTATTTGTTGTTTTCGTATCTATCATTAGTGCTCCAAAATGCCTGATTAAATATTATGTTTATCTCCTTGAGCAAACACCCAGGACATTTCATCTAGGAGCCCCCCAGTTGAGCACATACTGGTGCTCAATACCTGTTCTGTGACTGAAAGAGCTTATGTGGATAGTCCAAGGACTTAATTCCATAAAGGGATAATACTATATCAACATTATTATTATTATTATTATTATTTTTGCGGTGCGTGGGCTTCTCACTGCCGTGGCCTCTCCCATTGCGGAGCACAGCCTCCGGACTCACAGGCTCAGCGGCCATGGCTCACGGGCCCAGCCGCTCTGCGGCATGCGGGATCTTCCCGGACCGGGGCACAAACCCATGTCCCCTACATCGGCAGGCGGACTCTCAACCAATGCGCCACCAGGGAAGCCCCAACATTATTATTTTTGAAACAAAAAGCATATTCTATTCATTTGTTGCACTCTGGATTTTTTCAATGTTGTCTTTTATAATAATAAGAGTGGTTGATTCTTCTTACTTGCTTTATAGATATACCTCCAAATAATATGTCCTTTGACCATCTGGTAGATACAGTAAGAACAAGAATGTTTAGAAGTTTTTGAATGATGTTCTTAGGCTAACAGTTATGGTACTTTCAAAAGAAAGATCCATTTACTTTGATTGCTATTATAGTTAAAAAAATATTGATCTATCCCTGCTTGCAAACTCTTTTAAACAGGTAGCTACAGAGATTTAGACAAAAATCTGTATTTCACTTTGGTCTTTCATTCAGGGTACTTCAAAAGAAAATATTTAAAGAATAGATGGGTTAAGTGAGGTTGAAGTGAACAATGCTATACTGAGTCTTCTTATAAAAAGGAATGCTTCCTGATACTTCCATTTTTCTGCTCCAGTATTAGACTTTAAGTCCCAAAGGGAGTGAGGTCATGTCTCTTTAATTGACTCTATAGCATATTTCATTTATTTCACAAGAGATTAGTGTGTCTGCTATATGTGGAATATTTTGGGGGTGTCCATCATCAAAATGCTTATCAATAGCTTATCTCTGCTTAGAATAAAGTCAAAGGTCCTTCAGAGTGTACACAGGGTACCCCTCATCTCCCCATCCTCATCTCTTACCTTACCCTTCTTGCACCCTAACTCCAACCATACTGAGTTACTTGAATTTCTCCAAATGTGATGTTTCACACTGTCATCCTTTGATCAAACTGTTTCCTCTACCTGAAATATCACAAACTACCACACTCACTATACCCCAACCCCAATCACATACATCCTTGCAGATCTGCCTAATTTTACTTCATATTTCAGTTTATAGAATCATTTTGCCTTTCAACTCCTAAGCAAAATTCTTCATTTTCTTCTCATGTTTTGCATATATCTTATTGTAAAACTACATTATTTATCATACTTTTATATGTATCTGCATACTTGTCTTTTCCTGGTAAGTAGTGATAGATTGTCTTACCTCTACATTCCCAACGTTTGGGATATAGTACAATTCTAATACGTTTTTCTTGAATGAACATACTAAGAGGATTGAATGAACAAATGAAAGAATGAATGTATATAAATGAGTAAGGTCGCTGTCCCTGAAAAAATTGATAATGACACTATCTATAGTTAGCTGGGTTACTGGTTGATGGCATCAGCTGATTTGAGATGTTTATTATAAAAATTCCCTTAAGCATATTCCTGGGTTTCCTAATCTCATCAGCCCTCCTCATTGTCCTTTTGCCACAGACCCTGTACTTAGTTGCAAATTTAAGGCAAATGCTAAGAAAGTCTTTTGAAAGACCCTAAGTATAAACAGTGGGTCAAGTTTTAAGGCTACCTCAGGGCAAGTCAGGAAGGAGGGATTACTTGTCACTTTACATTTCATCTTCAAATATATAGGAAATGCACTTAACTTTACAAATCATTTTGAAGTTTTAAACATTTACATTTTGTGACATAGATGCTGACGAGAGCATAGTTCATTCTCTTTTACTTAAAAATATGTGTCAAGAAATTTTAAAAATATCTATATGTATCTATATATAGATATAGATAGATAGATAGATATAGATATCTATCTATCTGTATATCCTGAATTCACTTATTTGGCAGCTCTTATGTACCATGCATTTTTTTTTTTTTAAGGGCCAAGATCATGACATGTATCTTTTTTTTTTTTTTTTTTTTTTTGCGGTACACGGGCCTCTCACTGTTGTGGCCTCTCCCGTTGCGGAGCACAGGCTCTGGACGCGCAGGCTCAGCGACCATGGCTCACGGGCCCAGCCGCTCTGCGGCATGTGGGATCTTCCCATACCGGGGCACTAACCCGCATCCCCTGCATCGGCAGGCGGACTCTCAACCACTGCACCACCAGGGAAACCCGACATATATCTTTTTGTGGCCACAGTTCCTAGAACAACTTTTGGTACATAGTGGATCCTTAGTAAAAATTGAACTGAGATTAATTGATTATACTAAGTTAGTAAGACTAGGCTTTAAAGTCCCTGAACTAAGATACTTCATTATCATCAGGAACATCAAGAAGTGTTTTTTTTGTTTTTTCTTCAATTGATTCCTACCTAGTCTCATTAAATTGTTTTGCACAATCAAATAAATGTATACACTAGGGAACTATTGGGTTAAGCATTATTAATGTTCTCAGTTTTGAAGTTGTTTCATTGTGGTGTTTTTAATCTTTTTTTATCTATCTACTTTTATTTCTTTCATTTAATTTTAAATTTTTTATTTATTTCTCTTTAATTAAATGAAAGGATACTTAGTCATTTTTGAAAAGCAACCTTAGTCCCATTCTCTTGTCTTCCAACAAGTTCTCTTGAGAGAGAGAAAGAGGGTGGAGTTATAATTGTTAAGTAGGGTCTTACACAAAACCCCAGGAAAGCCATGGCCAGAAAAAAGTCTGATAAATAACTGTGTAGGATGAAAATATTACATAATCCGAGTTCATGTAGGTTCCATACCTATTGTTTTAGGTTGTTTTTTCATTTTTGTTTTGTTCTGGTTTGGTTTGGTTGCTATAACAAAATACCAGAGATGGCAGAGATGGGGTAGTTTATAAAAAACAGAAATTTATTTCTCACAGTTCTAGAAGCTGAAAGTCCAAGATCAAGATTCCAGCATGGTCAACATGAGAGTTTTCTTCTTGGTCCATAGCTGGTGCCTTCTTGCTGTGTCGTCCTCACATGGTGGAAGGGGAGAAGGGGTCACTCTGGAGCCACTTTCCTAAGAACACTAATCCTATTTATAAGGGTTCTGCCTTCATGACCTAACCACCTCCCAAAGTCCCCACCTCCTAATGGCATCATCTTTGAATTTTGCCGGGATGCATTCAGACCATGGCAACTGTGAAGGCTTGGAAATTCATTGTTTGTATACACAGACATTAACTACAGCCCCCTCAGTTATCCTCCAAATTTGAGACCTGGGCATGAAGGTGACAGAATATAAATGGTTCACCATTTCCAAATTAATGATATGTCAAATAGCATCATATTTAGAACCAAAGAAAAGCTCACTGTTTTTATTACAAGTTCCTAATTCTATTGGACATATTAAGGTGTTCAATAATTTTTAAGGTGAAATATGATTAAGAATTGAGTAGGGTTTGTTTGTTTATTTGTTTTGAGTGCCTCTATTTGCTATACAGTATGCCAAAACAGTATATTATTTAATTACTTGCTGCAAGATGTTCTTCTACACCAGCCCTATGAAAAATGGTAAACTTTGGGAGTCTTTTCTTAGGATAAAAATTCTGGATTTTTTATTAAATGGTTGTACCTAATCTGAAGCTTTTATTTATTTATTTATTTTTAATTTTTTTTTAATTGGGGTATAGTTGCTTTACAATGTTGTGTTAGTTTCTGTTGTGCAATGAAATGAATCAGCTATATGTACGCATATATCCCCTCCCTCTTGGACCTCCCTCCCACCCCCTCCCATCCCTTCCATCTAGGTCACCACAGAGCACAGAGCTGAGCTCCCTGTGCTATACAGCAGTTTCCCACTAGCTATCTGTTTTACACATGGCAATGCACATACTTTTTAATGTCAGTTTTCATCATGATTGTAAAACACTTTACACATTATTGCAAATATGTCCTTCATTACTTTGCCTGGGAAGTTATAGCTTTCCTTCTCAAAATCTCCTTAAATGTTGACTGTAGTCTCATTTGTCTGAGATCCTTGAAGGTGAGACAGAGTTTAACTCACAAGGTCTTTTTTAGCTGAATGTTTCTATATTTCACGACCTTTGTAAGCCTGTTGCTAAGGTAATGAGACTCCCAAGAGGCTTCTTAACATTAAGAATCAGCAAAACTGCAAGTTTTACAGATAACTTTCTTTTAACCTACACAGTTCCTCTGTGAAGTATTTGAATTACAGTGTCAACTGTTGTCAGGTCCTAGATTGATTAATGAGAATTTCCATGTCACTTTAAGGCCAGATGTTAGTTTTTGGCTGGAAACCTGATTGAATTTAAAATTAAAGTCTATTACTTTAGGCATCAAGGATCAAAGTTATTTGATCACTAAAAAAAGGTGTTGAAAGAGTCTTGCTCTCAACCACTGCCATTTAAACCTTATTTCCTATTTTATTCTCAACTCACTGCAGGAGAGCCTTCCCAAGTGCTCTCCTTAAATTTCATCTGACCTCCCACCCTCATTTATTTCAGCACCTCTTCTCCAGTTTCTGATTTCTTTGCCTCCACAGCAGGGAGAAACAGCAGAACGAGGTTGCTACTCCATGGGTGCCAGCCTCTTACCCTGGGAATGGATACTCATTCTGTTCTTTCCAAATTTAGTTGTGAATGATGCACAGTATTTAGGTGACTCCCACTGGAGGCAACATTTGTTAAAGAAATCTCAACCCCACTTTATATTCGAAGAAACAAAATATCATAAGATAATAAAATCCAGAATCAGTAGGATGCTAACTAAATTCTTCTGGTGTTGCATTGAGCTTTCAATGGTAAGTTGTATTCTATCAGTCAGGAACAATGCAGGTAACAAATGGCACTTTCACACTGGCCACGTGTGGGCAGATCTTAAGGAAACCAACAAGGGGCTATGCAGTATCCATGGCTGGTGACAGTGGGGAGCCATTATCACTTCCGTAGCACTCAGAGGATAGCTGTATGGAGAGGACAGCCTGACACAGCGTGCCTTTCAGTGAAAAAGAGCACAGCCATTCCATGTTGATCCGGCAGAGAAGAAGATGGAGGAAAATACCTCTACTGCATTATCCTCCCAGCCTTCTCATCTTCTCTCCTGCCAGTGTGGTCTGTTTCCTGACCACTGGTTACACGAACAGAAAGTCGAGTAGTATAGGAGCCTGTCTATTATCAGTCGCTGTGGTTCAGCCTTTACTCCCACCCTCGGGGCACAAAACTCTGGGCAGTAGAGGGTGAAGAATTGTTCTTGAGGGGTAAACAAAATATCTAGCACAAATTTCCTGTAATTATAAGACAACTATAAAATTTAACTCATTCAAAAGACATAGCTAGAATGTGTTACTCTATGATTTTCTGTATATATAGTTCTCTATAACTATGAGAATTTGTGATCGCCTATATGGTTTACTAATAGAACCACATACTTTTGTATGCTAATTTTTATTTCCTTCCTTCTTTCTTGATATATTCCACAACTATTCTTGACCATCGGGCTCTGAGAGAAGGTATAGTGCATAAGTACTCATATTCTGGAACCACCATCTGCGTTCAAATTCCAGGTCTGCCATTTAAAATTGTGTCACTCTAGGCAAGTTACTTATCTCTTTGGGGTGCATAGGGTTGTGTCAAGGTTAAATGTAACAAGTTCTTAGACCTTTGCCTGACACATAAATGATATATAAATATTTGTCATCACTGTGTGTATAGACACTTGAAATGCGAAGTGGAAAAAAAACTCATGGGAAGAGACGAATCAGTAAATAATTATAGTAAAATGTATGGACCAATGTAAGTATTCCTAAGGCCTATAGAAACCCAAAGAAGGAAGCAAGTGACTATAGTTACAAGCTCAGGGCAGTCTTTATGGAAGAGGTATAGTGTGACCTTGAGAGATGTATAGGAATTTCTCCAGATGTTACAAACTGGCTGTCTTCTGTCCCAGCTGAGATGTCATGCCTTAGGTCATGTAGGTGTGAAAGGGAACAGCGAGTGTCTTGACATGCCTGACACTTTGGAAGCTAGTAGGAAAATGGTGGCAGACTGGGTAGGAAAAACAGGAAAGGCTTAGATCATAAAGGCCTTCCATAGTAAGGAATTTGAAGAGATCTGAATAGTTTTAAAATCACACTGATACCATAAAGGTGGGATTGGTGTGTTGAAGCATTCAAGACAAAAACCTCTCTTAAAATTAATGTTTCTGTCTTTTCTGTTCCAATACTGGAATCGAGTTCATACGTTTCTTTCCTGCATTATTCCAGTGCCTGGCTCACAGTATTCTCTCCACCCTTTCTCTCAAGCAACATTGAACAATGGAAAAGAGTGTGGTCATTGGCATCAAGTAGATGTTGAGTAGAAACTCACTTGAGCTATTTCTACATATTTGACTTTGGTTAGCCTCTCAGAACCTCATTTTTTCACTTATAGAATAAATAGTGCCTTGCTCTCAGGGTTGCAATAAGGGATACATGGGTAAACAGAGTTATAGTATTTAGCAAACCTCCTGTCAAATAATAGTCTCTCAATAATGGCAGCTAATAATCTTATCGTTCTGAGACCTTAGATAGCCTAGTCCCTTACCTTGTTTACTAATTGTTTGCCAGTTTTAAGTCACTTATCTTAGCTTTGGTTCCCTAGGAAACAAAGACTGAGGAGAAACTTATGGACTAATGAGGAGTGCAATTCCAAAATAGCAAAAGAGTAAATTAGAAAATCAACTTTGATATAGCACTACCAAAAAGTTCACAGACCTCATTCAAATTTCACTACCCCCAAATGTCTCTTTTTTCCTTTCTTGTCAGGATTCAACCCATGAAACTTCAGTGCATTTACTCGTTGTGTCTCTTTCATTTCCTTCGATCTGAATGAGTTCCTCATTTTTTCCCTGTCTGTCATGACCTTGATAGCTTTAAAGAGTACAGGCCTTTCATTCTGGAATATGTCCCTTAATCTGGGTCCATCCAATCTTTCCTCATATCCAGACTTCAGCTATGCATTCCTTTTTTAAAAAATATTTATTTATTTATCTGGCTGCGTCAGGGTCTTAGTTGCGGCATGCAGGATCCTCCCATGCGGTGCGAAGGCTTCTCTCTAGTTGTGGCACGTGGGCTTAGTTGCCTCACAGCATGTGGGATCTTAGTTCCCTGACCAGGGATCGAACCCGTGTCCCCTGCATTGGAAGGCAGATTCTTTACCACAGGACCACCAGGGAAGTCCCTTCAGCCATGCATTCTTGACAGAAATGATGCTCCTTCTTTTACTGCATTGCATCAGGAGGCAATGTCAGTATAATCCACACTGGTTATGTGATCCTTAATCACCTAGCAAAATTAGTGCCTTCTGGGTTTTTCCATGGTAACATGACCAGTTTCACCTTTTGCATTCTCTTCACCAGAATCCAAAATCGCTGTGATGGCTGTCAAATGTTGATTTTTTATTTTTAATAATTCCACATTTTTTAAATGTCATTCTACATGGAGACAGAGTGTTCTCTTCTCTTCCATTTATTTACCCATTTATTTATATCAGATGGATTTATGCATTTGAATTTTATTCAATTAGTTGTAATCCATCATTATCGTTGTTTTGATGATTAAGCTGCCCTAGAATGGCTAGTGTAGTTCCTTCAAGCTGGCCTCTATGTCTTTTTGATGTGTCCCCATCATTCTTTAAGCACTTTTCTTGACAGAACAAGTTTTGTCTTGTACTTTTCCTTGACCAACCCTGGAAGCAGACTTCCTGGTTCCCTTTAGTGAAGAGTGGTATTTGGACACCAAGATGTGGGCACTCATGTACTTGTTGCTACGAGTACTTATTGCTTTTAGGACTCAGTGGATGAGGCTAGAAAATATATGTGCATTATGTGTGACATAATACACACAGTCATCTCTATCTCTCTGTGTATATCTATATTTTAAACATTAATTAACACCAATTTTTCCAATTTTAGTTCCACCCTGTCAGAATTTTGTAGCCTTCCCTTTTTCCACATCCCCTTTTTGATAGAAGTCTAGTTACCCTTATCCTCAATACATTTATGACTTGCACAGTCCCATAATATATACTTAATCTTACAACCTTACTGGCTGCTTCCTTGGCCTTGTTTCTACTTGTTTGGCCTCTAGCCACACTGTCACCTACTTGACCTCACTACCTCCTCAACTCCTGATGCCACCATCACTGCCTCTGCTATAGGATGAGCAGAGGCTCCTAAAATTCACACGTTGAAACCTAATCCCCAATGTGATGATATTTGGAGGTAGGGCCTTTGGGAGGTGACTAAGTGATGAGAGTGGAGGCTGATAAGTAGAATTAGTACCCCAGGAGCTCCCTTGCCCCTTGTCTACCATGTGAGAACACAGCAAAAAGACATATGTCTGTGAACCAGGAAATCGGCCCTCTCCAGATAGCAAATCTGCTGACACCTTAATGTTGGACTTCCCAACTTTCAGAACTGTGAGAAACAAATTTCTGTTGTTTACAAACCACTCAGTCTCTGGTATTCTCTTATAGTATCTTAAATGGACTCAGACAGCCTCCTAACCCCAACCAAGCCATCCCACCTAAAGAAAGAAAAGGGAAAAGACTTTGTATCTTTTCTGATACTGCTCTTCTCCTTCCACCTAGGATACCTTTCCTTCCTTACTCTTTCCCAGTTCACACAGTGAAATAACTCTAAGATAGTTCAAAGGTCACCTCTTCTGTGAAATCTTTACCAATTTGCCAACCACCGATTCAAGGGGATTTTGCTGTATCTCCTTTGTGCCCTCATTTAAGACATAGGCTACATCTTATTTGTCTTTATATCCCTAGTGCCTAGTATTATTTTTGAAACATATTAGAAACTAAATAAATGTTTCATAAGTGGGTAATTAATGAATGGAAATTTCTTTGCAATAATTTGGTGATTAAGACTTTAGATTCAGACCCTAAACTCTGCTATTCATAAGTTTTGTGAAATGGGGCAAGTTAGCGTCTTGTCTGTTAGGGCTGTTATAACAAAAGTACTGTAGACTGGGTGGCTTATAAACAACAAACATTACAGTCTGGAAACTAGGAAGTCCATGATCAAGGTGCTGGCAGATTCAGTGTTTGGTGAGAGCCTATTTCCTGGTTCACAGATGGCTGTCCTCTCCCTATGTCCTCACATGTCAGGACAGGCAAGGAGCCTTTTGAAGTCCTCTTTTATAGGGGCAGATATGCCATTCATGAGGGCTCCACCCCCATGACCTAATCACCTCCCAAAGGCTCTACCTCCAAATATGATCACATCAGGGATTATGTTTCACCATATGAATTTTGGGGGCACACAAATATTCAGTCTATAACATTAATTAACTTCCCTGACCTTTATTTTTCTCGTTAATAAATGGAGATGACAATAGTTCCATCATATGGCTGTTATGAGGATTAAATCATATAACAAATGTGTTTAAAAAAATATTTTCACAATGTCAATACTATTTCAATGTTCAATAAATGATAGCAGCTATTATTAATAATTGGTTTTTGTACAAAACTCTATTATAACACTGATATGTTGCATATGAATTATTTGTTCAGATATTAGTCTTGCCTCCTGGATAGAAAAAAATTTCAAAGGCAATGATATACAGTAGGTATGTGTTTATTTTCCTTACTGCCTATTGTCTTTCAGTCTAAGAGAGTATTGCAGCTTCAAAATTACACCTTCATTTGAAAGTATATTCTTAATTTAAAGAATTTTGTATTAAAGGAGCAAAGAAAAAAATAAGGTTTCAAAATAGTAAATAGAGTAAACACTTATTCTCAATGCTAACCCAAAGATGATAGAAAACATTAAAAAAAAATACACTGATGCTTAAGAATAGGAAGAGAACATTTCAGTTATTATAAGGCCATAGGGGATCTCTGAGATAAATAAATATAAATAAACATATACATATATATATATACATATATATATATGTATGTATGTATATATATATATATATATATATATATATATATATATATATATATATATATATACACACATATGGAATATAGAGGTAAGCTGAGAATTTCATAAACCAATGCCTCCGTTGGCTGCTGTTGCTGTAGCTTCTGCCTAGGAAGCCATTGTTCATCAGGGCCAGAAGCCACCACGGAAGAGGCCACTGGCAGTCCTGAGAAACTGTAGTAATTGCTACAGAGGAAAATACTTCAGCTACAGAGCCAAATGCCCAGACATGGAATCGGAGTCAAATGCAGTTATCAAGAGGGGTCTTTATCCCAACTCAGAATGAAGACCATAAAAGTGGACTGCACTACAGATCAAAAGAGGAGATAATTTATACCTAGAAGTATGACATGATTCTGACATTAGAAGAAATAAGCCTGAAGTTTACAGAAGCAAGCAAATAAAAACATTTATTTGACAGCTTGTTCAAAACCAACTATATTGTTCTTCCCCCAAATAAATTCCTCCTGCACTTTTCATCATAAGCTTGACAACCATTATGATCACCAAATATATTTTCAAATATGCTGCTTCAGAAGAAACTTTAGTCTGCTGCTCTTGAAGCACACTTCTGCCTGTATCCAATGAAACAGTAAAAAGAAAAAAAAATTATACTAGATATCCTCACAAAAATAAAGGGGGAAATTGTATCCATGAAAAAATAATAGGAGGTTATGAAACAATAAAAAGTAATAAATCATTAAATATTCAAGAAATAACATAATTTTTCAGTATATAGGTTGAATTGGAATTAGATAAAAGTACACAGTGAATTAATAAATTTGAATTATAATATATATACATATTTTACATATATAATACTTCTAGAATGCATAATAGAGAATTTTAAAAATGAAAATTTGAAAGATCAAGCAACATGAAGGCTAAATCTGAAATTTCTGTTGTTTAATGTGAAAGAGTTCTGGAGAGATGAGTATGTATATGAAATAATATTTTAAAAGAAATAATGGTAACAATTTCTTAGAACTGAAAAAAAAAGTTACAAGTTATTTGATAGCAGAAATCTATCAAGTACCAAGTTAAAAAAAAAATTAAGAACTAGTACCTAGGTAGATGATAGTGACATTTAAAAACAGCAAGTCTAAAAAAGAATCCTAACAACTATGGGAAGGGAAGAGAGGGAGCAAGGAACAGATTAATTACAAAGAGAATTAAAATCAGTTTGTTATATTTTTTTATCAGGAATCCTGGATGGATAAAAGACCAGGGAAAAATATCTTCAAAATGCTGAGGGAACATAATTTTGAATTAAAATTCTATACCTTACCAATTATCACTCAATATTGAGGGCAAAAGTAAGACATTTTCAGTTGAAGAATAACCTAGTCTTTCAATAACAGAAACAATTTAGTAAGGTATAAGAGTAATAAAATTTTCTGAGCCTAACAACAATGTCATCCCACCATCACCTAGCACTTTAGCCCTGCTATTCCCTGCTCATCATCCCACCCCCCACCAGCATCCATCACCTTCTAAAATAACACTTTTTATTTATTATTATTTGTGAAATTCCAATGGAATATACACCACCGAAGAGCAGGAATTATTGTCTGTTTATTCATTGATCTAGTCTACATAGTACCTAGAAGAGAATCTGGCACATAATGGGTTCTCAAATAAATATTTGCTGAATAAATTGAACGACATAGTGCGGTTTGAACTATATAAGTGAGCTTGATTCAGCTACCAGGAAATGTGGCAAAATTCATACTCTGTTTGGAACTTTACCACAGTTCTTTTTTTTTTTTGAATTTTTGAATTTTATTTTAATTATTTTTTATACAGCAGGTTCTTATTAGTTATCCATTTTATACATATTAGTGTATATATGTCAATGCCAATCTCCCAATTCATCACACCACCCCCGCCACTTTCCCCCCCTTGGTGTCCATATGTTTGTTCTCTACATCTGTGTCTCAATTTCTGCCCTGCAAACTGGTTCATCTGTACCATTTTTCTAGGTTCCACATATATGCGTTAATATACGATATTTGTTTTTCTCTTTCTGACTTATGTCACTCTGTATGACAGTCTCTAGATTCATCTACGTCTCTACAAATGACACAACTTCGTTCCTTTTTATGGCTGAGTGATATTCCATTTTATATATGTACCACTTCTTCTTTATCCATTTGTCTGTCTATGGGCATTTAGGCTGCTTCCATGACCTGGCTATTGTAAAGAGTGCTGCAATGAACATTGGGGTGCATGTGTCTTTTTGAATTATGGTTTTCTCTGGGTATATGCCTAGTAGTGGGATTGTTCAGTCATATGGTAATTCTATTTTTAGTTTTTTTAAGGAAACTCCATACTCTTCTCCATAGTGGCTGTATCAATTTACATTCCCACCAACAGTGCAAGAGGGTTCCCTTTTCTTCATACCCTCTCCAGCATTTGTTGTTTGTAGATTTTCTGATGATGCCCATTCTGACTGGTGTGGGGTGATACCTCATTGTACTTTTGATTTGCATTTCTTTAACAATTAGTGATGTTGAGCAGCTTTTCATGTGCTTCTTGGCCATCTGTATGTCTTCTTTGGATAAATGTCTATTTAGGTCTTCTGCCTATTTTTGGATTGGGTTGTTTGTTTTTTTAATATTGAGCTGCATGAGCTGTTTATATATTTTGGAGATTAATCCTTTGTCCATTGATTTGTTTGCAAATATTTTCTCCCATTCTGCGGGTTGTCTTTTTGGCTTGTTTGTAGTGTCCTTTATAGCTGTTAGCAGTTGCCTTATGTATTGAGGTACTCCTATGTTGGGTGCATATATATATTTATAATTGTTACATCTTCTTCTTGGATGGATCCCTTTATCATTATGTAATGTCCTTCCTTGTCTCTTGAAACATTCTTTATTTTAAGGTCTGTTTTATCTGATATGAGTATTGCTACTCCAGCTTTCTTTTGATTTCCATTTTCATTGAATATCTTTTTCCATCCCCTCACTTTCAGTCTGTATGTGTCCCAGGTCTGAAGTGGGTCTCTTGTAGATAGCATATTAATGGGTCTTGTTTTTGTATCCATTCAGCAAGCCCCTGTCTTTTGGTTGGAGCATTTAATCCATTCACATTTAATGTGATTATTGATATGTATGTTCCTATTACCATTTTCTTAATTGTTTTGGGTTTGTTTTTGTAGGTCCTTTTCTTCTCTTGTGTTTCCCACTTAGAGAAGTTCCTTTAGCATTTGTTGTAGGGCTGGTTTTGTGCTTCTGAATTCTCTTAGCTTTTGCTTGTCTGTAAAGCTTTCTATTTCTCCATCAAATCTGAGTGGGATCCTTGCCAGGTAGAGTAATCTTGATTGTAGGTTCTTCCCTTTCATCACTTTAAAGATGTCATGCCACTCCCTTCTGGCTTGTAGAGTTTCTGCTGAGACATCAGCTCTTAAGCTTATGGGAGTTCCCTTGTATGTTATTTTTCGTTTTTCCCTTGCTGCTTTCAGTAATTTTTCTTTGTCTTTAATTTTTGCCAATTTGATTACTATGTGTCTCGGTGTGTTTCTCTTTGGGTTTATCCTGTATGGGACACTCTGCGCTTCCTGGACTTGGGTGACTATTTCCTTTCCCATATTAGGGAAGTTTTCGACTATAATCTCTTCAAATATTTTCTCGGGTACTTTCTCTCTCTCTTCTCCTTCTGGGACCCCTATAATGCGAATGTTGTTATGTTTAATGTTGTCCCAGAGGTCTCTTAGGCTGTCTTCATTTCTTTTCATTCTTTTTTCTTTATTCTGTTTTTCATCAGTGAATTCCACCATTCTGTCTTCCAGGTCACTTATCCATTCTTCTGCCTCAGTTATTCTGTTATTGATTCCTTCTAGTGTATTTTTCATTTCAGTTATTTTATTGTTCATCTCTGTTTGTTTGTTCTTTAATTTTTCTATATCTTTGTTAAACATTTCTTGCATCTTCTCGATCTTTGCCTCCATTCTTTTTCCAAGGTCCTGAATCATCTTCAGTATCATTATTCTGATTTCTTTTTCTGGAAGGTTGCCTATCTCCACGTTATTTAGTTGTTTTCCTGGGGTTTTATCTTGTTCCTTCATCTGATATATAGCCCTCTGCCTTTTCATCTTGTCTGTCTTTCTGTGAATGTGGTTTTTGTTCCACAGGCTGCAGGACTGTAGTTCTTCTTGCTTCTGCTGTCTGTCCTCTGGTAGATGAGGCTGTCTAAGAGGCTTGTAGAAGTTTCTAACACAGTTCTTTTAGAAATTGTCAGAGAGGGTAGACAAAATTAATTAAGGTCATATAATTTCAATTTGACAAGTATAGCAAATTGAATTGAATATATTTTACTGATGTACCCTCTGTGAGGCTGGATATACTTATACTGAATATTAAAGCAATGACATTAGAAATCAGCAACAAAATGATAGCCTAGACCCATACATTTAAAAACACCTTGAAATTATTTATGAGTTAAAGAGGAAATCAAAATGGAAATTACAGACTATTTAGAAGTGAACAAAAAAAGCTCTAAATATCAAAACAGTACTCTGAAGAAAATTTATAGACTAAAAACCATTTTTTTAAGGAAACAAGAATGGGTGAAAATAAACTAATATAAAACAAACCCTAAGACTTCAGCTCAAGAAGGTGGAGAAAGAATAGCAAAATAATGCAAAAGAGAGTTGAAGATGGAATCCAAAAAGATAAAAATGAAAGATGTTTAAATAAAATCAGAACAATAGAATTGATTAGCAAAATGTGGTTCTTTGAGTAGACTAGTAAATTTGACAATGTTTTGTAAGTATGAGGCAAAGAAAACTAGAAGACTAATCACAAATAAATAGCACTGGGATTGAGAAAGTTTATGGCATCTTTGTAAAGAGATATTTAAAGATTTTGTAACACAATTCTATTACTACTAAACTAACTTTGGAAAATTGCACTTCTCTAACATATATATAAGTTGCTAATATTGCCTCCCCCCAAAAAAAATAACTTTAATAGTAAAATAACCTTAGAAGATATTGATATGGTAGTCAGATACCTATCTCAAAATTATACCAGACTCAGTCAGCATTTTTAGCAAATTGTCACACTCAAGGATCCAATGTTCCTGTTATACAAATTAGTCTAAAAGACTAGTGAATGTTGGAAAATTGCTAACCTCGTCCCTTGATATTAAGTCTGTATAGGAACAGCACAAGAAAAATGATAGAGCAATGTCACTATGACACAGATAAAAACAAATATCAAATCAAATACAGTGTATTAAAGAAATCATTGTAACTATGTTTTCTGCTGAGGATACAAGGACATTCAAAAATATCTCCAAAATTATTGTTTGGTTAAAAAAACAGCAAGTTATAGAATATATTGACAGTATAATACAAGTTAATATATATATATATATAGCAATACTACCTAGATTTTGTGAAGAGAATTTTTACATTTACAAAAATACAGATGTTTATATTACATAGTACATATATATGTGTATTATTATAAAAGCATGCATAAAGAACTGGAAAGATACACAACAAATTGGTGCTAGGAGATAACAGAAGAACCAGGAATGTGTGATTGTTGGTGTGTCAAGAGAGATTGTAACTTTATCTCAAAGTTTTACTTTTTAAATTTAAATTAAAATGTTTTTTGCTGTTGTTTGAGGATGACTGTATTAATGTGATTTAATGTAACTTAAAAACCAAAACAATTACTACAATAATCTGCAACTAACATTCCTAGACTCACAAGGAAGATCCCAGATATTTGGAGTTCCCTTGAGCACATGTCAAAAAGGTGTTTTAATGTGCTCTTAAGAGTTTTTTTTTCAACCTCCTTCAATTTAATTCATCCACAAAACATTTGTTGAGGAACATATCTGGGTAATTTGGAAAGCAAAATTGATTCCTGACATAAGGAACTTTTGGGGGAGTCTAATTGGGGAAGTAATTCAACCAACAGGTACTAGGGAGAGTGGCAGATCCTGTGTGGAGGGTATTCACTGATTGTTTTAGGAGCACATAGGCAGAGAATATCACCTTGTGTCCTGGTTTCAATCTAAAGATTTCCTGTATCATGTACAGATTACAAAAATAAGAAAAGTTTTTGAGATTTTGGGAAATATATATGTATATTTATGTGTGTATGTATGTAGTACTAACAGAAAATCTGAATCTTGTTCGTAATTGTTCTGTTAGGAACAACCGCATTAGCTGCAGCAACCTCAGTTTCCCTATGTACAAAATGAGAGAAATGCACTAATTGTTCCTCAAATCATGTCTATAACAGTGGTAAGAGAAAATTAAGATTGGAGAACATTTTCATCTTTTGCTCTGAAATATCTTGGCTATAGAGAGTGTACATCTCTTAAATTTGCTGCATGGATATCATATGCCTGAAAGCCTTGAAATCTGACATATCATCTATTTTTACAGAAATTGAAAAAGAAAGTTGTGGTGATCCTGGTACACCCTTATATGGAATTAGAGAAGGTGATGGATTTTCTAATCGTGATGTTTTAAGGTTCGAATGCCAGTTTGGATTTGAATTAATTGGAGAGAAATCCATTGTTTGTCAAGAGAATAACCAGTGGTCTGCAAACATACCCATCTGCATCTGTGAGTACCAAATGCTTTGCTTCCAGATAGCATATGTTACCCTGTCCTTGCATATAATTGCTTTTGTAATTAATTGCAAAGAACTGGAACTGTGTAATTATTTTTGAATGAGTAGCAATTTTCAACACTATCTTTAACAAGTGTGCTTATGCCAAATTATAAATTTCATTGCAGATTTAAATAAAGTTAACACAGTTCACTTGGTAATGGCAAAGTATATTTTACATATGTCCTCATAACACTTTATTAGTGGCATTTTATACTTTATAGATAGAATACTTCTTATGGCAATTATACATCTGGGCTAATTCTATTAGGCTCATTTATTCTAACAAGGTAGTATATGCTTATTTGCAATCAGAAACACTTAAAATATTTAAAGCTTATATTCTATGTATAATGCACTACCTTATTTTTTCTTGTAGATGCTCACACTAATGCCTGCTTAAGTGCCATTTATTTATATTGCACAGAATAAAATTCATTAATGTTTGTGATATAAAATATGCTTGGATTAAAATAATGTGTTTCTTCAAATACTTTAAAGCGTTCCAATTTAGCTGCAACAAAAATATAATTTGTTTTATCTGTTGATGCACTTTTAGGTTAAATTAAATACTATCTTCATTACCAACAAATACAGCTTATCAGGTGTGAATGCAATATTGAAAATTTTGCATTTAGTTTTGTTACAAATGATAACATATAAACTTATAATCATGAAAGTAAAAATAATTTTCTTGTTTTAAAATATGACTTTTCATCTGAATCCAACTTATAATGATCATGCTTTTCATTTGTGAAATCCTTTATTCCCTACAAAGGCATTAGCACAAACTTTACTTCAATATATAACTGGTTTTTAAAAAATTTAGCAGTTTTCAAGACCTGCATTTTATCTGAATTTTAATTTGTGCTGCAAAACACACATTTTCCTTTAGTGAAAATGTTGATTATTTAACATTTTAAAAATATTTAACATTTTTAAACATGTTCTGAGAACTTTTAAAGTGAGTGGAGGCCAAACATTTTCTAATATATATATATTATCTTTTTTTTCCTCTGTGTAATAGATCATTTTTTTTAATCCTTCCTCTACTTTCTAAATGTTCTGTGTGAACCTTTAAATCATATTTTTTAAAACCTAAAAAAATAAATCTGAGGGGAAATAAAGACTAACCTTAGTATGGTATGGGAGTTCTTATTTAGTTCTTTGTCCAGTGTTAGCCCCTAGTGGCAACTATCATAAGTGTTAATTCATCTCCTTACCTGTGTTATAAGCTATTAGAGCATCCCATGGCCATGGTAGGAGTGAAGTTCACCTAGTTACTACCCTCACTCCAAGTTTTCTCCAGGTTGTATTATCCCAGTTATGTTAGTACCTACATAATATTTGTGTGTGTTTGTTTTCAGTCATTTTGTGAGCATTATTGTTTTCTTTGGAAATGTCTATATACTTCTCCAATATTTTTTTAAGCACAGAAACTAAAACTTTGCACTGCAGTCTAACATGGACATGATAAATGTCAAAATAAATTGCTGTTATTACTCCAATTATATTTTTGTGCATATTTAAGCATACAGTAATTCAGAGTACTAGTAGCCTTCCTTAATAATGTGCAAACAATATCATATTTTTTCTGTTTTATAAGATAGATTATATTGTTTAATATTATTTTTTTCAAACTGCTAATTGATTATTATAATTGTTGGCTGTGGCAAAATGAGGTAATTTAAATTATTTGAGGTAATAAATTTGAAAATTTACTGTTTTATAATCTTCCTACTTTAACAGTTCCTTGCCTCTCTAACTTTACTGCACCAATGGGAACAGTCCTTTCTCCTGATTATCCAGAAGGGTATGGAAATAATTTAAATTGCATCTGGACAATAATCTCTGAACCAGGGAGTCGGATACACCTTTCTTTCAATGACTTTGATCTGGAATCCCAGTTTGACTTCCTTGCTGTTAAAGATGGAGACTCTCCAGACTCCCCAATTCTTGGAACCTTTACTGGGGCTGAGGTGCCTTCTCATCTTACTAGTAATAGTCATATACTACGATTGGAATTTCAAGCTGACCACTCAATGTCAGGACGTGGCTTTAACATCACTTATAACAGTAAGTTTAATTTTCCCATATAAAATATTTCTACACATTAGAGCTAGAAAGGAATCATACAAAACAGCTCTCTTGTTCCACAGATAGGAAACTTGAACAAGTCATATACATAATTTGTATCAGGGGCAGTCTTTCAGCCCTTGATTTCTAACCATATTATTACTCCTTACTGTGCCATTTCTCTTTGTGAGAGGCCTGATATTAAGGAGCTATATTTCAAATATAATTATTATATCGCCAATATATTAGCTTATTCTATTAAATCTTATAAGCATAATCTCAGACCTACTGTACATAACATATTTTGCTCTGTTATTGGTATGCAAACATAAAAGGGGATAGATCCTTTCTTCAAGATATTCATAAACCAGTAGAGGATTTTAAACAAATAATGACAACACATAGCTATAATTCCAAAGACAAAATTAGCTAGACTATCAAAGTATCACAGAGAAGGAAATCACTAATTTTGGGGCAGTAGGTTACTGAGCTGACTTAGCAAAGATGCTACGGGGGAAAAATACCTTAGTGATTAAGAATATCAGCTCTAATGTCAAACTATGCAACTTCAAATCTTGGTTTTGCTACACTTTTAGGTTTAATAACAGAGCCTCAGTATTCTCATCCATAAAGTCATACTGGGTTTTTGTAAGGAGCTGTCGATGAAAAAAATAATCAGTGGTCAATCTAAGAAAGAAATGAACATTTTTTTTCCAAGCCAGCCTGTGGATTATAACCTGGGAGACAGTCTTTCAGAAAGTTCTGAGGACTGTTCCACCTGTTAGAAGTCAAAGCACAGTTATGTAAGTTTTTGAGACAAAGGGTTATAGTCAAATGACCTATTAGTAGTTTACACAATGCAGATCTGCACATCCAAAGCAAGTAGTGGGTCATCGTGATCCCTTATGAGATTAAGAAGGAATGTTATCTACTAAGGAGGTCTGGTTAATGCAGATGAACAATACACACTAAAGAGGAAGGAAGAAGCCCAAGAGGGCAGAGAAAAAATTTATGTTTAAATTTTCATCTTGCCATAAAATATGAATTTTATTTAATCAGAGTGAATAGGGTGATGCATATAAATAATTCAGCATATATACCTAATAAATACTCAGTAAACATTAACAGTTGTTTAGTTGTCTTCTGAAGTATTCCCTTGTCAATTCTTATTCTATTATTGTATTTATTACATTGCTTTAGATTTAAGAATTCTTCGAGGATATTTAGCTATTGTCTATCGCCCATATTTTTTGTATTTCAAAAGGATGAATATTATTTTTCTGAAAATAACGTGGTGTAAATATAGCAAAAAGATGAATTACATAAATGAGAAAATTTAACAAACTTAGTAAGTTAACAAACTTACATACTAATACTTCCGTGTGCACATGTTTTTACCTGAAGCTGTAGAATGCTAGTGATTTTTATTGTTTTCTTCACAGCTACCACACTCTGTCAGATTCTGACCAACTTGATGAGTTATTTAAGTGTCACGTTATAATAGGATTTAATTTCCTGCTCTTTAAAAAAGCACACACACCCCTCACCCTCACCCTTGCCCCCGCCCGTTCGGTGCTGAGCTTTGTCAATTAATAACAAAATGCAGTTATTGTCTTTTCAAAGTGACATTCTAAGTGAACATTGTCACTAATAAGTTGTCAACATGTAATTGCACATCATTAAAGTTGAATTAGCTGTGACATGTGTCAGGGAGACATGCTGTATAAAATGGTTGCTTTATCTGTAAGTCCCTTTTAAAATATTTCATATATATGTATAAATATAGACACATATACATTTATCTATTTACAGTTTTATGTTGTCTTAAATGCATATATATATATATATATATATATGTTTTTTTTTCTTTTCTTTTCTTGCCACACAGCTTGTGGGATCTTAGTTCTGCAATCAGGGATTGAACCCCAGACCCCACCAAGTCCTAACCATTGGACCACCAGGGAATTCCCTTAAATGCATAATATTTTTAACTTTAATATTTATGGTATCTTGAAGGTATTATGGAAATATGCCTCTTGTTCCTTGTTCTGTTTCTCTAGTAAATAATTTAAACCATTGTATTCAAATTCTTATATTCAGTGCTTCCTACTGATGTTTTTCTCTGAAAAATTATCCATCAGGCATTATATATGAGAGCAACCAGGCTTAATAGATATTGAGCTTTTTAAAAGCACAGCAGAAAACAATAATTAGAAATAAGTGTACCTACAAAATAGATTTGACATATTTTAGAATTTACCTTAATATGATTTTATACTATTTAACTTAAAAATGAGGAGACTGGATAATACAATTATATAATTTATGAACAGTATCACAGTGATGATTTAGTGAAAAAATATAAAACAACTGCATGTACCCATGCAGTATGTATATAATATTAAATTGTAAATACCCCTTTAAATACGTTTTACATATTTAGACTTTGCTACTTTAAATATTCTTCCATTTATATTATACTAATTTAAACATTTATAATGCAAATTTATAGGGCTCATGTGATCTATAATCTATGAGAAATTTAAGTAAGCACATTGTCCTTACACTTCTGCTACTTGCTGGGATTGGGCCAAATATGCATCCTGGGAGATACAAGGTAGAATAAGATAGTGACCCTGAACTAAAGAACTCACATTCTCTTGAGAGACATGAGACAGATAATCCAATATACAATATGTTGTGGAGAGGGACTTCCCTGGTGGTCCAGTGGGTAAGACTCTGTACTCCCAATGCAGGGGACCCAGGTTCGATCCCTGGTCGGGGTACTAGATCCCACATTCATGCTGCAACTAAGAGTCTGCATGCTGTAACAAAGATCCCGTGACCAGGTGCAGCCAAAATATAAATAAATAAATAAATAAATAAATAAATAAATAAATAAATAAATAAATATTTAAAAAATATATGTTGTGAAGAAAAAATTTAAAGCCAGACCAGGGGATCCATTTCAATACTGTCTCTATGATCTGAGGCAAGCTACTTAACTTTTTCTGAATCTCACATTACTCTTTAGAGTAAATGACTATACTTTGCTCATCAGGCTATTCTAAATGTTAAGTGAAGTGACAATATATCTAAAGCTCCTATCACAGTGCCTAGAACATGGTGTTTGCAAAAGAATTAGCTCTTTTCCCTTTTCCTAGATGGTAGAGAGTAAATGATATATGGAAAATTATAGAGAAATTTTAAGACTTTCATAACTAGATTGAAACATTTCACTTTAATGCTCACTGTGAGATGATCTCTTCATTCCAAACAATGAATCACAAGAAAAGTTTTCAAAGGGACATAGTCAACCTGCTCTGTATCAACCTGCTCTGTATTCACATTAATTGGAATTCTGTCCAGCTTATACTGGATATTTTTGCTTAGATAAGGCAAATGATTTCAAGAAATAAGCAGAAACAATTCTATTTTGAAATTTTGTAATTGTAGAGTGTAGTTCACATTTTAAAACAACCACATCCATTACACATCAGAGAGAAACTGGTATGGTCAGAGGAGAGCCTCTCTTTTTTTTTTTTTTTTTTTTTTAAATAAAGGCTTTTCTAGAAATGAGCATAACCATTTTAAAAATCATTTAGTCTCATCCCCAATACACAAGGGTCTGTCTCATACTGCTAGTTTGTGTGTTTTTCTCTTTTTTTTTTTGCTGTTCTCAAGCATTTGGACATAATGAGTGTCCTGATCCTGGAATACCAATCAATGCAAGGCGGTTTGGAGACAACTTTCAATTAGGAAGTTCGATTTCAGTTATTTGTGAAGAAGGATTTATTAAAACCCAGGGAACAGAAACAATTACGTGTATTCTTATGGATGGAAAAGTGATGTGGAGTGGACCAATTCCAAGATGTGGAGGTAAGCACAATGGTCAGTGAAAAATATAATTCCATCATAACTATGCACTAGAAACCATAACAGGAAATCCATTGTTCTACCAGGACTCTTGTAATCTTAAAATATCATTTAACATTATACTTTAGACATATAGTATGTAGTTAAATTACACTTTTAATATTTATTTTTTTATTTTTATTATTTTAATTTTTAGAAATCTTTTAGAAGCTCCCTTTAAAAGGAGCTCTTATTAAAAGATACACATTAAGAAATAGTAGATATTGGTTGCATGTGTAGAGTACATTTAATATATTTCATAGTTACAGCTGAGTACACTTTATAGTTTCCAGTCATATTTTTCTTGGTCTTTTAACTATTCATGGTATAAATTAAATTTAGTTTTTAAAAAGCATTAACTATTATTAATCATAATAAATAAATTTATGCTAAAGCACCCATTATTTAAAATGTATAATTTTTGTAGGCATAGTTTACTAAACTTTTTTTTTCAATTTTGATTTGCCCAATAAAATGCAGTCAAGAAAGTTCAGGACAAAATATATGTGTGTTTTATGTATCTATATATACGTACACTATGTTTGGAAGTACCTATATATCTTTGAACATATAAAGTCGCATAAAGTCACAAATTATATTGGTAAGAAGGAAGGCTGATCATCTTAAAGATAAAACATATCAAATATATAGCGTTTCAATATAGAATCTATAAGATCGTTGGGGGGGTTATTTAGAATTGTCACAGTAGGAAGTAACATTCTGAATTCTATTTTTCTCCTACTCTAAGGTTACACATCCATTTTATTAAAAAATATATAAAAGGACTTTTACTAAGACAGATGAACTAGAGCCATTAATCACCCTTTAGTAGATCACCATGTAGTGATTAGGTGACAATTTTAAGTGGTTTCTTCTTTTTCTTGCTTTCCCAATTATTCTTGTTAGCTGTGCCCAAACTGACATTGGAACCTTTGTTTTCTCTATTTCTAGCTGGTAAATTGAGAATATTTAATATATAACAGACTTAATTGAATAATACAGCTATTACTTATAAATGTTGAGTTTCATTGAATTGAACATTTTCATAATGTCTCATGATGAAGTAATCCAGACCATGCAATTAAGTTTTCCTCTTAGCCCCTTCAATTAGCATCTCCCTCCTCTTCTAATCACCTTCTCATTTGTAACATCAGGGGGCTGAACTAGATGACTTCACTGTTCTTTTCCAAACCTCAAATATTATGGGCTTAGTAGGGGTTACCCTGACAATGGCTATGACTATGTTATTATGTTTAAAAAACATAATGGAGTTGCACAATACAGGACTAAAATAAAAAGAGAAACATGAAAGTAATGTTCAATTTTTTCCATCATACTTTGCCCTGGAGATCATTCGTTCTTTTAACCATAGTTCCCGACCTAGACTTGGGGAATCAGTCAGGAAAGCCTACATTAGTATTTGAAGGAAAACTAGGAGATAAAAGTTTGTTTCAGGCAGAAGGCATATCACTGGTTCAATGTGACTGGAGTGAAGGATAGAGGGACAGGGTTTGATGAATACAGAGACCTCTGAAGAATGAAATGCTTTGTAAAGAGTGCTAAGCAGATTAAAAATTATCCTGTGGTAACAGGAAGCTACCTTAGTTTGGAAGTGACATGACCTGAGCCTCTCCCTCCCCTGCACTGGGAGTTGTGTACAGTTTCAGTAGACAGGCAGAGACTACCTCCAGATAATTGAATCTCGTTGGATTCTCGCTTGCCTAACTTGGGTGTTGGTTTAGGAGCTGCTTGGTGCCTAGCTGCATGGGGTGGTAAAAATAATGAGGTTGACATCAACGAATCATTTGATGAATTGCTGCTTTATTTGAGAGAGCAATTTCAGTGAGATTTTTCACCATGAAAAATGAATGTTGTTTAACTTTTAAAAATAAGTGAAACAAAATATTCAGAACTAAGTTGGCACAGGCCAATAGGCCCTTCAGACATCCTAAAGAGAACTTTATAAAGTTCCCAAAGGAGAAGAATATTTTTTTCTGCACATGTGAGTGGAATTACATGCAGTTGGCTGGCTCACCTGCCAATTCCTGGATCCAACATGAGGTAGGAACATCACCAAGGATAAGGCTGGAGCCAGGGAAGGCAGAATGGTAGTGGGCTGGAAGTGATCATACAGTGGCACTTGCCAGATTACCTGCCACCCCAGGCTGTGTTTTGAGCCACGTTCCACCCAATAAAGCAGACTAATTTCAGCTCCTGTATAACTAACTCTGATGGGTTTCATTTCTAAGACTCTGATTAAGGTTTGTAAAGATTTCCTTTAGTTTTGCCTGAATTCTACTTTGGTACTAATGAGAAGAGCCTGAGACTAGCTGAGGAAAGCTTATGTTTTTCTCTTCCTAAGTTTTTTTTTTTCCTTCTTTTTTTTTTTTTTTTTAATCACACCACTTCCTCCCCCATTCCCCAAGCTGCCACATAGCCACTCCAACTTACACAAATAATTATGTCTGGAAGCTCTCTCTGCCTATAGTCTTTGTTCTTTAGACCTTCCATATTTTGACAGAAAAGTTTTGCTTATTATTTATTATAGTTTTTCTTTTGGGACTCTCTCACAGCTTCCAATATATGCTTAATATTTTAGCTAAAACTTTTTTTATTATCATCGTATTAAACACTTTATATAGTGAAATATGTACATGTTTATATATTCTCATTAATACAAATAACTTTCTACTTTTATTTTCTTCACACAAAAAAATCCAAAGTCAAATGTATTGTTAAAAATTGCTAATGTGCATGGATTGCTGTGTGTTAAAATTAGAAAACAGAAAGAAATTGTTTTAATCAGAATTTATAGAGCAAAGGAAGTCACTATAAAATGTTTTGATAAGAAAACCCGGGGCTTCAACTCACTTAAAGATTGCCTTCTCCCCACAACTCCTCTCTGTCACAGTAGTGTAGAAGTTTAGGCATATTGGCAAATTAGTGATCCACCCACATCCACCAGTCTTCAACCCCTAAAACTGTGGAAAATCTTTGAGAAAAGTGAAAAGAAACTTTCTGTCTGCCATAGGTCTTGAATAAGAATTCTTCAAACCAAAAGGGAGAAATGAAATCACATATGTTGCAGTTCTGTGATCCCCTAGCTGAACTTAGATTTATTTCGGGTAGCTTAAATACAATTGTTAACAGAATTGGGTTATGCATTTTATTCATTGACCTGAAGTTCAACACTGATACATTAGCTAAGGATAGATTTAGGCCATCTTTGTAAAAATTTGAACTTTTTTCTTTAGAATGAGGTGATCGAATTTCCTCGTGAGGAAGAAAGATTTGATGCTTTATAAAGTCTTGTGATCTTTCAGTCTTGCTAATTGAAAACAAAATACATTAATTTTTATAATTAGCATTGAAACCATTTACTTTGAATTCCACAAACTGTCTGCCTAACTCAATTTAGTAACAATAAATGACTCTTTCACCCACACCTAGACAGTAGCCTGAATATAACTGGCTCTATCTAGGGCCAGTCTCTGCATGGTGACTTCAAAGACACATCCTAAAACCATGAAGAATAGTGTGAATGGTTATCATAGATCTCCTTTAATGGGCTGACACAGGGATTTTCATGATTTTCTACCTAGAAATCTTCCTAAAAATCTTCTTCCTCTTTCTCCACCAAAGCTTCACACTCACAGCAACTGCATAAACACTCTCCTGTTCTGCTGTAGTCCCCTCACATTCATTCATTCTTCACACAGCCCAAGCGCCCTATTGGGCACCTTGTGAGCATCCTCCATAAATTCAGCCCTCAGGAAGTGCAATTTTCTTATAAGAATCTTTCCTCTTGGAATTCCTTCTTTCTTCACTTGTTTTATGTGATCAGAATTATGTGATCAGAATTCCTTTCAGGGACCTCTGAGGGCATTGCCAGGCTCACCCACGTGTATCCTTCAAAGTTGCTTCTATCAGCCTTGGTTCTAGGAAATTTGGAATAGGGAGGGAAGGGGCAACCTTAAGTACATTTGGATTTATTTCTCTCTTCTCCTGTGTGTGTGTGTGTGTGTGTGTGTGTGTGTATCTCCTGAAACACAGGTAAGATCGTGCTTTTACTCATTTTTCTCAAAGGACTAGTGGGCTACTAGATTTTCTTTACTGAACCAAGCAATGCAAACTGGAGTCAGCCCTTACCCACAAATCCTGGAATCTTTTTCCTCACACAGTAAAATCCCATAGGATTTCTAGTCACTGGAATATTCCTTGTGACTAATACTGCTACATAGAAGGCAACATTTAAGGTATAATATTTGACCCACTCAGAGAGGTTTCCTTAATGGCTTTAGGAAACCCACTGGTCTCTACCCACCTATTTTCTTCCTGTCCAAGGGCTAGCTCCAAAGGATTGAGACATACCTGCGTTATTGTCCATACCTCAAGTGATCTGAGCATCATTATTTGGCCTTCTGTCTTCATTGTCTCTTTTTACCATTTATAGTTTAAAGTCTATTTTGTCTGAGGCCTTCTTTCTTAAGTACAGTCATGATTAAATTATTTTTCTCAGCTTTGATTCACTTTATCAGATGCACAAGACCCTTTGTAGTGGGGAACGAGTCTATGGTTAGATGGTAAATTGGCTTTAAGTCTTCTCTGTCATAAACTTTTTACAAGTGCTCCTGGTCCTCCTATCTTTTGTTTGTACCTTTTCCTAACTGTCTTGTTTTTAAATATAGCTATGAGTTTACTGCATATCCAGAACATATTGTTCCAGCGCTTGCACTCAGCTCAAATTCATCTGGATACTTATGTCCTCTAGTTTGGTGAAGCTAACTGCCATAAGATGGAGGTTTTGATGGATCTGAGTCCACTAATAGATCCAAATGCCCAATGTCATAACCTCAAATGCTTACAAGAGCAAGACGGTAACAGAAATAAATTACATGGGCTGAATAAAACAGGCTATCTCACAAGCAGTGAGCAATGTCATCTAGAGTTTGCTGTTTTAAAAAGCAGGACAATTGGACATACATTATTTTCTGTCTCTGTTGCATATAAGGAAAATGTTCCTGGATATGAGGATTTATTATTCATTGGTGAATGTCATTATAAAAAAAATGCTACCTAATTATACTCTTGTAGACTGAAGGATGAGGAGGATTTGTTTGCAGACCAAAAATGAGAGTTGGGTTAAAATGTATTCATTATTTCTTTATAAAATCTGAAATACATGCCATTTACATTTTAAAATCAAATGTTCCTTAATAAAGTTATAAAATTATTTAACTGTTCATGAAAAATGTTGGACGAATCTAAAAATTGTATATTTTATTAAATTTCATTTTAATAAATATACTACTCAGGATCATTTTAGTCTCTCTTCCTGGTTTCTCTTCATTTCTGTGATCTCTGTTTGTATGTGTTCCAGAGCTAGGTCTTGAATATTTTCTCCTATTATTTCCACTCACTCTATTCATACTTTTCATCCAGTCTCCAGCTTTAAATAACACCTATGTGTTGATGGCTCTCAAATTTACATTCTTCTACTTCTCTGTCCTGAAGTCCAGACTCATCTATTCAACTTCCTCCTCAATATCTACACTTAGATGTTTAATAGGCATCTCAAACTTAGCCTGTCCAAAGCTGATCAGATTCCCCCAGTTACTCCAAACCTGATACTGTCACAGGCTTTCTCCATTATCATTAATAGCACTCCATTCTTCCAATAATTCAGGCAAAAACTCTTGGGAGTAATTCCTGACTCCTTTCTTTCTATCATAACCATACACAATCCACCAGAAAAATCTGTTAGCTCTACCTTTAATACCTATATTCAAAACCCATCTACTTCTCACTTCCTTAACTGCTGACATCCTGGTCCCAGCAACCAGCATCTCTGGCCTAGATTACTGCAACAGTCTTGTAACTGGTCTCATTGCTTCTGCCCTTGATCCTATTCAGTTCTGTAGATACGGTTTGTTATTCAGTTTACCCGTGCCCACCACTTAGTTTCTTCATAGTTATTTCTCTTATGGGACTCAGAAGGCCCTGATACGTATATACTATCTGCTTCTCTCCTCCTTTTTACCTGGCTCTTTGTCTCCCATGCCCTCTTCACTGTAGCTAGCAATGCCCTCTTTGATCTAAAGCAATCCCCTCGACAAAAATGGAAATAGAATATTGGCCTTCTGGATTACATGGTCATGTTCTTGAATATAATTAGGATGTAATACATTCATTGAACTGCTTTATGGATAAAGAGGATTATATTTAATAAAATACATTGGAAGACTCGGGTGAATGCTATTGGCTCAAAGTGGTTGATTTAATTAAGATGCTGAGTTAAGACTAACTGAAAGAAAGTTGTACCTTCCTCGTGAAGGTTCATAATAATTTCTAATACTGTTATTATTGTAGCCTCCCTGAAAAGAAAAACAGTGAAAGCAAAATGCCTGACTAACAAGGTATACAGGCAAAATTTCCTGTTACTTTGGGAATGACAACTTATACCATACCAGCTAAGGAGAAAAATGTTGCAGTATCCCTGTCCATAAAAAATTGAGGTTCAGATACCTCCTTTGTGGCTTATTAAGTGGGTTCTAACTGACTCATTTCTCTCAATCATAACCTCAGCTATCCCACTGCCAGTTTATATAAGCAGCAAAAGAAAAGTGAGGGAAATCGAGATCTATATCTATCTACCTACCTACCTACCTACCTACCTAAACTGTTGGAGTCAAAAGTTGTTCAGCTTTTCCTTTATCACCCCGTAGGAGGGAGGATGCTAGTCTCCTTCTCTTCAAAACAAGTTAAGGGGAAGGACTCTAAAAGAATCCCTCATAAGGGAATGCAGTTGCCTGTGAAAAAGAGGAACTAGAATTGCCAGGTGGATATCTGATTATTCAGTGTACTTGCTGATCTGCCTTCTATGCTGAATGAACAAGAGAAAGAAAAGTATTGAAAACTGGCAGATTAAAGAGAGGGAAAGCTGGCTAGTTGAAATCATTTGGCAAGTCAATGTTGTGAGCTTCCTCTGCATCAAATGAATACCAAAGAAGGTACCCTGGCTTGGCCACTAGGTAAAAGAAACTCAACAACCAGAGACCATAGGATGTACTGTCAGGGGTGAAAGCAGGGAGGTAACTGGAAAAGGTTGATCTTCTCTTCCATCAGGAAATTTCCTGATAGAAATGAGAAGCCACCCTTCTAATTCTTGGCCTTTACAAAGAACTCATTTATTATCCTTATGGAAAGAACAAAACATTTTCCATATCTGACAAATAGAAAATCTCAGGGACCAGTTAGAGTTAGTGTGGAAACAGCAACAGTCAGGAGAGGACTATGACAGCACACTTTTCCTCATTTTAGCCCTAACACCCCACAGGAAAAAGGACCTAGAGGGAAGAGGAAGGGGACATGCTGAGAAAGGATACAGCACCTTCTCTGCTCCAACTGCTGAAGCGAATTGAGGAATGAATCATCAAGTGCTGGTCCTCCATCAGCACCCTCCTCCCCATCCTCCAAGGTGCTCAAAGATGCACCTTGGGTGGGTAGGCGTAGGAAATAAGACAGAATTTTAAATTGGATTGGGCCAAGTTTTTTGATACTGTAAGTGATGAGAATTTTCAAGTATGTGCCCAAAACTTCTTTAAGGAGAGGGAAATTTGTCAATGCATGTGAAGGCAGTAATTAAGAAGGAAGAAAGGAAGGGAGGGAGGGAGGGAGGGAGGAAAGAGAAAGGAAAAAAGAAAAGAAAGAAAAAAAGAAAAAGAAAGGAGAGAAAGAAAGAAACCAATTTCTGTTTTCATTCCACCGATTTCAGAATATTCCATAAAATGCCTACTCAAGCAAGAACTTCTTTGCCCTCAGTAGAGAACTCCCTGCATAACTATGGCTTAAGTTCCTTTTTACTGTAATGGGATATCTTAGAGAATTCCTTGAGTGAATAAGATGGGACTAGGGTCCCTGGAGGACTGTTTGACAGCAAGGCTGGACTTGCATGCCAATGAACTTCCCCTTTGAGAATAAGGAATTTTTTCTTGAATCTCAGCCTCAAAGGGAAGGAAATCCTTCTCATTCACAGACGCTGCACTCTCTGGAGGGAGTTTGTTTGAGAGAGCAATTAGAGTAACAGTCTGATGCATAGATCAGAATATATTGTGGTTCTCATAGAGAGAATGTGTGTTCACACACATATACCTATTCATATCTAATAATAGACTCCTCTTTTAGTTACATATTAAGGTAATATTAAATTCCTAGAGGACTACCATAGGGAAAACTAATTTAATAGCACTCTGCAGGGTTTTGCTCCTAATTTCTGTGGAGCTGGGTAGGGGAAGGGTAGAAGGGGTTATAGAAATGGAAAGAGGTTCAGAGCTGTGATTGCTTGTCTGCATTCCTGGCACTTTAATTCCTATGTTTCTGACTTTCTCTTTTTATCCAAGATAGAGATGCAACTTGTTTCCCATAATTTTCTTTGAAACATCATCCAGTGTGTTGGGGTTAGACAGAGCAGGTGGGTACTTACCACACCTATAACCAACCATAAAGCAAGTTTAAAAATTAAAAAAAAAAAGGAAAGAAATGGAACCTTCATTGTTTATAATCCCCAAGATCAAAACCTAGTTCTTCTTCCAGTCCTCAATTCCCTTCTGAGCACCTAAGTGCCACTTCTCAGATGAAAGAGCACCAAAATTCTGAAGCATTTTTATTCAAAAGAATTTTAGTTGAATACAGTCTGAAACACTTCTGACTCTTCATACAGATCTTAAAGCATACTGGGTATTTTGAATTTGTCCATTCTGAAGCAGGAGGGAAGGGGGCAGGGCACAACCTTTGAAAGAATGACATAGCCTGAGGACATGACATAAACTGATTAGGACCAAATGGGTACAACATGGCGGACAACTCAACTTCCACTAGACCTTGAATCTCAGTATACACTCACTGTAACACATCAGCAAGCTAAATGACACACCCACAGGCACCATGACAGTTCCAAGGCCAACCATAAGGATCAAAAAGTGGGTGGTGGCCCAATTCCCGGAAATCCCCACCTCTTCCTGAAATAGCTGGAATACTCCTCCCACTCATTAGCTTATGAAATTACCCACCCCTATAAAAACTGACAACCCCATACCCTGATGCCTTTCTCACCTTCTGAGATGGTCCACACTCTGTGGACTGTGTTTCTCCCAAGGGCTTTCTCACCTTCTGAGATGGCCCACACTCTATCTATGTAGTGTGTTTCTCTCTAAATAAATCCACTTCTTACCTATCACTTTGTCTCTCACTGAATTCTTTCTATGATGAGACATCAAGAACCTGAGCTTCATTAAGTCCTGAAACCAGGTGTGTGATCTCAGTTGGAAGACTGTGGGTTTTGGCCGGGTTCAAGTCCCAGCTACGTGGGTGCAAGTCCCAATCAGGGTTTTGGCCAGCTTTGAGTCTTGGATGCATGGGTTCAAGCCCCAATCAGGCTTTTGGCTGGGTTTGAGTCCCGGCATGTGGGTTCAAGTCCCAATCTGAGGTGCATGGTTTCAATTCTACTCAAAGTAACACAGAAATGAGTCATCACTCCAATCAAAATTATTTATAACAGACTTTCTTCAGGCCTTAGAAAAATGAAACAGGATAAATGAACTATTTCTACTTTACCATTTATATTTTGTTTTCATTATTTAAAATGGAAAGAAGTTAGTGGCAACAATCTGTATTTCACTAACAGATGGAAATTAACTCTTCATCCCAGGAACCTGAGTGATTATCCAGGAGCATCTTGGAGCTACAGACTAGCCATATCCTCTTAGATTTTGTCAGCTTGGTCTGTGGGCCAAGAGCTATAAAATGACCTGAGGGATTGGAGTGGAGTGAGGGTTTTGTTAACAATGCCCTCTGGGTCCTACCTTATAATTACTAGAAGTTTTTTCTGCGAATCTGCCTTTTAACAAGTTTTTAATCTAAACTCACCTCTAGGTATCCACAAATGTTTGAAAGTAACCACGGCATGAAACCAAAAGTTCCTCTCCTCATTTTCTACCAACTATAAGCTTCAGAAACAAAAAACTACTTGACTTTCCCTCATACATTAGTATTGTTGTCAAACCTAAGTTTGTGTGCCCGATGCACAGCGAGGCCAAACAAACTGAAAAGTCAGAGTTTGGAGCAGAGAAATGTTTATTGTAAGGCCAAGCAAGGAGAATGGGCAGCTCAGGCTTGAAAGACCCCCAACTACCTGATGTTTTTCAGGGAAGAGTTTTTAAAGGAAAAATTTGGAGTGAGAGCTGCAGGGTGTGTGACTTTCTTCTGATTGGTTGGTGGTGAGGTAACAGGATGGTATTCCAGGAATCTTGTGCTCAGCCTGGTTATCATCCTCCACCTGGGAGGGGTTATCATCCTCCACCTGGGAGGGGGCCTTAGTTCCTGTAGAAGAACTCAAAGATGTATTGTTATGTATACCACTTGGGGAGGGACCAGGACCATGCTTTATTGCTGCACTGTTGTTTCTTGACTGCTTTTCCCTTGTGTCTCCATCTCCTCACTTCCCAGACTAATAACTCTTTGAATCTGCCCTTTGGAACTCAGGAAAAGTCTAGGAAGCTGAAGCTATTTTCCTACAAACAAGGAATTGGATATATGGAGAAGATTTTATACCCAGGAGGACACCACAGCATACTGCTTGGTTTCAGTATTTGTCACTTTATTCTTTCTCTGCTCTTTCTGTCCCTCTACCCCTATCTTCTATTCATTTTTTTTTTTAATCAAACTCACCTCTGACAAAATCTCCTTCAAGAACTCTTTCTTAATGCCCTTGGGACGTCACCTGTCTCTCCCCTACATTTCCACCTATCTGGCTCAAGCATTTATTTATTCTTCATGTTAACTGTATCTGTCTTCCTTGTAGAAACTGTGTGTCTCCTGAGGACAGATATAATGTCATATAGATTTTTTTTTAATTTCATCACCTGGCATAGTATCTTATATACATCAAAAGCTAAATAATTTTTTGAATTAATAAATACATGAATAATAAATAAATTAATGTTAGGGAAGCACTTAAAATTGTGTGGTTAAAATCTCAAATTTACATTAAAAACTTTGGGTTGAATATTCTATCCCTCTAACTATCCATTTGTCTTCATTAAACCTATTTTAAGGAGAATAGATATGCTTAAATAAATATGTCTTGGAAAATTAATCCAATACATCTATCATGGAAGTAGATTCTAACTTGGAATTTGAAGATTCGAATTTGAATCTCACCTCTGCTACTACCCAGATCTGTGTTTCTCATCAAGTCATATGTTTGTTGATTTTTCCCTTACCTGTAAAACTGGCATAAGAAAGAAACAAGCATTTTTATGCTACAAGCTTATTAAAGTAATTAAGTAATGTATATAAAGCATACTCTAAACTGGAAAGTATTATGACTGTCTTAGTTGGTATAGCAGAAATGGCCAGCTGTTTAACTTTAAGCTCTTACCCCATTCATTATACAGAGTTGTAGGTAGGAAATAGCTACTCAGCTGAGGGACTTCATTTCACAGCCTCCTTTGAAGTTAGATATGGCCAAGTGAGTAAGTGGAAGTAATGTAAATAACGTCCAAGCTGTGGTCCATAAAAAGCATACATAGAGTGGTCCTCTATGCTCTGTTTCCTTTCCTGCCAGCTAAAATGGAAATGACTCCCATGAGAATCTAGAAAATCACCTGCTGAAAATGGCTGAGGCTTTGTCATCCTGGGTCTTAAGAGACTAGAAGGAGGATGGCTGTTTTGCTGATAGGCACGCTTCATTGTACTGTTACATGAGTGTATCAAAGAAAAATTTCACTGGAGTTAAACAGGCAAGGAAGATTTTATTCAAGACTATTGCAGTAAGGAGGAGCGATTGAATTCAAATGCACTGAGGGAAGGTTTGTAAAGGCTGAGATGAGCTAGTGGTAAAGTAATGGAGGAAGTTGGGTGACGGGTTGAGAGTCTTGAAGAAGCCTGTTTAAAGTTTAGTCAAGATGAAGGCCATTTTGGTCAAGTGAAAAAAAACTACTGTGTTAAGCTACTAAAATTTAGGTATTTATTTATATTACCAGCTACAGTCATCTGAATTCACACACAGTTAGGAGAGAGGAAGACCCAAACAGAAATAGTCCATCCCAGCCTTGCCCCATTGTTGTGTTATAATGCATAATGGTCAGTACCTACTTAAATTGTGTTAAATTAAAAAATTTTTTCAAAGGTTACATCTTAAACTTCTTTTATTTTCTTCTCTAAGTATTCACCTTAATCTTTCACTTATATTGAAGTCTTAACATCAGCCTGTGTTGAAAATGACACATAATATAACTAAGAGCTCCAGATTCTATTTTCTGTTATTTCTTGTGATATTTCACAGACCTTTTATCCTCAACATTGAATCTCATTATCTTTCCACATAAAATTCCTTCCTGTTTTGTGTTTCCTATTTTGGTGAATGGAATTATCTTCCATAATGTTGCACATGCCAGGGGCCCAATGACCAATTTAGACTCCATCATCTTGCTCTCTCATTGCATGTAATCAATAAATGCTTTTGAGTCTGTCTCCTAAATATCTCCATATTTAGCCCTTTCCTGTTACCACCATATATCAGAATCTGATTATACCTTCCTAGATAATTGTGACAGTCTCCTAATTGATCTCATCAACTCCAGGTACTCTGCTTCTAGTTCATTGTACCTGTAACTTTCATTTAAATGAAAATTGTATTATTTGTCTATATATGTTTATGTAGCCTTTGTCTACAATTTTTTTTAACATCTTTATTGGAGTATAATTGCTTTACAATGGTGTGTTAGTTTCTGCTATATCACAAAGTGAATCAGCTATACGTATACATATATCCCCATATCCTCTCCCTCTTGCATCTCTCTTCCACCCTCCCTATCCCACCCCTTGTCTACAATTTTTCATTTTTCTATGGTTCACTTTCCTTAATATAGCATATCAGGTCCTTTTTTTGTTTGTTTTTTCGGTTTTTTTTTTGGCCGCACTGCATGGCATGTGGGATCCTAGTTCCCTGACCAGGGATTGAACCCATGCCCCCCCACCCCCAGCAGAAGCATGGATTCTTAACAACTAGACCACCAGGAAAGTCCCATTAGGTCCTTTTCTACTCTTCTTCCTTCATCTCTTATCACTTCTTGATTCCCTAAAAAAGGTAACTGGCATTACTCAAAAACATGCTAATTCAGCATTCTACTCTTAAGCACATGCTGTTTCTTCCGTTTACAATATCCTCTCTCTCTTTTTCTCCTGGTGAATTCTGACTCATCCTTGAAGACTCAAATTAAATAGAATCTCTTCTGTGAAGCCTTAATTCCTGTCCTCCTCCAGACCCCTTGTCCCATGGACATATAGTTCTTATATAATTTATGACATTATTACCTTTTATGTTTATGTTTCTGTATTTTGCACATGGGCAGTGTGATAAAAGGAAAAAGAATATCTTAATTACATTTGTAAAGAAGTTTCTAGAGTCAAATTACCTCTGTTCAAATCCTTGCTAGCTGATGTGCAAATTATTTAAATTCTCTACACACCAATGTTCTTACCTACATATGTGGTTGGATTATTTTGAGTATTACATAAAATAATACAAGGGACTTCTTACATAGTGCCTGGCACCTAGGAAACATTTGTTAAATGTTAGAACTAGTACAAATACCACGTGGGTGCATACTTGACACACAATTGTTTGCTGAATGACTGAAATATGAATGAGTAAATGATGAATGAGTGAATAGGACTTGAAAATAAATCCCTGTATCTTGATCTCCTTTCTGTTTTCCATATGTTCCAAGTTTCCTTTGTTCAGTCAAAGATACTGTCTTTTACAGAAGTCTTTTTTAAACTACAGAATGTTTATACTTGGAGGTACACAAACTTTTAGGTGTTAAATATATAAGCATTTCTTAAATTTCAATAGGTACATATTTTTAGGCATTATGAAAAAATACAAATACATAAAGACAATGATTTTACAGATATTTTTGCTTAGGGCAAGTTTAAAGAAATCATTTAAGTTAAATTAAAAGTAAGTCTATTTAAAGAAAATCATTAATTATATAAGCAGTACATGGATGTGGCAAAATTGTAAGGTTTGGGCAACTAACTTTATTGCCTTTCTATTTGTATTGTTATTCATGTTATAGTTAAGGTTCTCTTTACAAATTCAAATCTTTGTTATTTTTATTACTATTAGTTCTTTTAGCTTTCCAAAGCTTTTTCTTTTTCCTTTTTCTCTTGAACGTTTTCTTTACACTTGGTCTCCCCTTATTTTGCCCTGCACTTTGTCCCCTCCATGCTCTGCTGCTGTTGCTCCACCATAGCTTTTCTATGTGAACATCTTCCTGCCATGTGGCTGCTAGTCACTGTGATCATGAGGCTTTTCTTGACTGATCTGCACTTAGCATCTCTTTCTTCACTTAGGTTTCACACTCTCTTGGGGAAGCTGTCTCCATACTTTTGGGATAATAATTTTGTAGAGTTCCAACCCTATGTGTGAGAGAAAGAAGCCAGTTCAGAATGTTGTATGTTAATTAGGAGAAGACTCACTTTGTAGCAGGGTCACTATTTGGGGAAGTCCTTTCAGGAAACAGTCACCACATCTTTATGCTACTCCTTTCCTTTAAA
Source organism: Mesoplodon bidens (assembly GCF_964165515.1). Classification (NCBI taxonomy): domain Eukaryota; kingdom Metazoa; phylum Chordata; class Mammalia; order Artiodactyla; family Ziphiidae; genus Mesoplodon; species Mesoplodon bidens. The sequence goes on along the minus strand of NC_138173.1, from coordinate 53,537,789 downwards.
GCTCCTTCCTAACTCTGCCTCTCTAACATGTTGGACTGAGGGACCAGCTGAAATGCTTCTGGGTACTCTAATTTTTAATCTTTAATGGCCCATTGCTCAATTGCTAATTTTATGACTGATTACCTCTTTCAATCATGATTAGACTGAAGTGCACAGATACTTTCCTAGAACAATTTGAGTTGATAACATATTAGGGATTTTTCTATATTTCCAGGACCTTCACTCACCAAAATACTTTACTCTGTCTTTTAAAATACGGTAATTTAAATGACTGTTATGCACATAATTTTATTTTTGAAATACATAATAACCCTACAGGAAACTAATTATGAGTCATCATAGCAAGGAAGAGTAAATAATCCTCATCAAAATGGTCTCCTTTGAAAGCTTTTTAAGAAACAAAATCAAATTCTACTAAGGAAGAAAATTTAGTTTTATATGAAAGTTCTTTCTCATACAAATAACAAATTTTGGCAATTTCACAGAAAATATTTTTCTCAAATGGACATTTTGTAGTAATGATTGATTCCTAGGCCAATTTATTAAATATTTCCTATTTTATTTGGGTTATATCAAATTACTTAAAGAATGAAAAAGTGTAAAAATAGAGTCTAGAACAATAGGATTTAGAAATTCTGTAAGGTAAAACTGGAAGAAACAAGTAAACAACAATGACAAAAATATAAACACATGAGATAGAGTTTAAATGGAAAGAATTAAAGAAAATAAAAATATAACATTGTAAGTCATTGGGAAGGGTCTCTATCTAATGTGTTGAAAAGCCGATATAGTATACATTTGACTATTTTTCTTTCCAAATAATTTTCAATAATTCAAATACTCTTTGCTTCATTCCCCACCCCCACCCCCACTTTGTATACCTCCTGAAGGTATAGAATAAGCTAATGTAGCTGGGCTTCAGAGTGAAGGGGAGAAGTTTGGAGTATAGGCTAGAGTGTAAGGCAATAGCTAGATCATTCAGGGCCTTGTTGGTCAACACAGAAAAATGCCATTTAAAAGTGTTTGAGGTTTAAACAATTACTCTGGCCATAGTGTGGAGGATAGTTAGCATGGATGAGGAGACACCAATTAAGAGGGTCAGTTAGGAGGGTTTATACCAGAGATGAAATTATGGTAATTTAATCTGGTAGCTATAGAGATAGAGAAACAAGACTGGGCTTGAGGATGGGTTGGATATGAGAGTAAATAGTAATAAGGATAATGAAACTATGAAAGATGACTACTTCTAACTTTCTGGGCTATGCAAATCCATGGATGGTGGTTTCATTTACCAATATTGGAAATAATGGGAGAGGACTGGTTTTGAGGTCCTATTTTGTAAAAACTGACTTGAAAGTACTTTTGAGGCTTTCAGGTCTTGTGAACTTCGACAAGTTGTTCTTTCAACTTGGTTTATTTCTCTTCAAAATGAGGTGCTTACACTAAATTACCTTATCAGTACCTACTGGGATTAAAATGCTATCATTGTGGTTTCAATTGTGTATGAGTTTAGGGGAAAGCAGAAGACTAAATTCTTGAAATGATAAGCTGAGTTGAATCTGATGTTAAAGGGAGAGGAAATCAAGGTACCTGTCTAGGAAAGCAAATGGTATGATGAAACTGTAAATTGAAGGACATTATTCTGACAGCTGGATTGAAGCAAGAGAGAAATTAGCAGATGGGAAATCAGGGAAGAGACAATGAATAAAGGCCTAAAATTGTAATAGGGACTCTGGTAAAAGGAAGATCAAAGTTTTAGACACTGTATAGCATGAATTAACAGTATTTGATGCATAAATCAGAAAATGAAAGACAGAGAAACTAAAACTAACAGCTTATATTTTTTTCAAGTTTTGAAAATGATGGAGACACAAGAACGTATTTAAGGGATATAATTGGGAGACTTGAGTTTATCTGACATGCTGAGTGTGTAACTAAGCCATATTTCAGAAAGTAAATTACTTTTTTTAGGGAAAATAATCATTCAATAATAGAATGACTGGATGAAATTTTACTTTCAAAAACAATATTAAATAGCATTTAATATGTACATGGAAAAATTAATTTTAAAAAATACAGTTAGTACTAAAAATCTTTTCTGCAACTTGTTCTAAAATTTTTATTTTTACTTGTTCTCGATTTTATTTTTCAGCTCCATGCGGTGGCCATTTTTCAGCTCCGAGTGGATTGATTCTCTCACCAGGATGGCCAGGATACTATAAAGACTCTCTGAATTGTGAATGGGTGATTGAAGCTGAACCTGGACACTCTATCAAAATTACATTTGAAAGGTCTCTGCAAATATTTTTCTACTTAAAAAAAAATCATCTAAAAGAATAGTTGAGGTTCTGCATTTTACTTTCAATATTAATGTTTAATTTTATTACAGTAGTCAGTTGTTGGACATTGAGTGTTTCAGAATGTTTGCCCCTTTTAGCCTTTCAGCCTATTTTCAAGTTAATTTTCTATTTCCTTAATGCTCTATCAGTATGAATGAAATGTGCAAGATGGACCTTTTTTGATTCATATATATGCATCCTACTCTGATATAAACCTATGACCTTTAACTTAGTAAGTTTAGTCATCCTATACTTTGAAGGGCCTGTGGATTCTGTTCTGCTAGATTCTGAAAGGCAAAGGTGCTGTAAACACACTTGAATTGATACCGTATTTCAACCTAAGACATTTGCTTATACATACTACCTATACCTATATACCTACACTTACAGGCCCTTCAGAAAAATGGCTGCGTCAATTTAATATAAATTAATGATTGGTCAGTCAAGGTTTTTTTTTCCTTAGGATAATTAGTATTACTGATCAAATAATCTATATCCTAAAAGATTATAATATTGACTATTAAAAATTTAAAAGAATGAATCTTCTGACTTGTGATTGGATCACTATTCTGAAATCCAAATAGAAGTATCTATATAATTTTTCAATTATATTGTTGACCCCTCTCATCTCCCAACCTTTTCTTAAAAAAAAAAAAAAAAACTCCAGTAAACATTATAGTAAACATATAAATATATATATAATTTCAGCAGAATTATGCTCTGATGATTGAATTTTACAAATATAACATGATCTTTCCCTGATTAAAGAGTTCCTTCATTGAATTAATCTATTCATGCTAGTGTAAAAACTTGAGAGGAAAACAGATTCTATTTTGACAGATATAAAATATGAAACATTTCACATGAGGTCACTCTGCTTTATTATGACTTACACAACTTTACTATGACTATATTAGTTTGCTAAGGCTGCCATAACAAAGTGTAACAGACTGAGTGGCTTAAATAACAGAAATTTATTTCCTCATAGTTCTAAAGTCTAGAAGTCTGAGATCAAGGTGTCAACAGGGTTGTCTTCTGTGGTTTTAGTCATTGGCTAATAGATGGCTGTCCTTTTCCTGTGTCTTCATATAGTCTTTCCTCTGTGTGTGTTTGTTTCCTAATCTTCTCTTATAAGGACACAAGTCATATTAGATTAGGGTCCACCCATATAATCTCATTTTACCTTAATTGCCTCATTAAAAGACCTTTCTCCAAATACAGTCACATTCTGAGGTACTAGGGGGTTAGGACTTCAACATAGAAATTTTAGGGGGACATGATTCAGCCCACAATAATAACCTACACATTAAGAAAATGGTTTTATTTAGAATAATTTGGCAGAGATTTTGTTATGATGTTAAAACCATATTCTTTATTCAGTGGTTACTGTGTTGCCATAGTAATTTTAGAGAAGCTTGAAAAACATCTTATTTATTCAGAATCAAATCTTTGTCAGATAACATTTTTCCATTAATGTGGGACCCAAATTAACCCACCTTACTGTATTACACAGAATTCTACTTGGTTTGGAATATACCATATAACATAATATTACTGATCATATCATTGAATAATTTAAAAACTTATACTGATTTGTGTCAATAAGACAGAGATTTATAATGTATTTTTAATTTGTTAAATTTAGAGTATCACATTTGAAGGATTAGCATATCTGTCAGGTTATCACAATTGATCTCATATTTTTTAAAACTGCATGTATTATAGGTTTAAGTACATGATTTTAGTATTTGCCATTTTGGACTTAACATTATTTTGTGTCAGGAGTTATGATGTTAAGGTAATTAAAACATCTTATATTTGCATAATTCATAACATTTATATCCATATAATTCTCACTAATCACCATCCTTCAATATCTAAATAAAAGGTTGACCCCATCTCAGATACAAAGGTAAGTCTAGGCCCTCTTTATATTTTTCAGAGCTTTCCTGGGGATACTTTTGTTCACTTCTGACTTTGAATTCCTGCTTTTAGAGTCATCTCAGTTGGGAGATCCAGAGGCTGTTGCCCTTTCTCAACTCTTTAGTCCACTCTTTATTTGGATCACTTGCCTTCATTCTCACAAAAACCTTAGAACAAGGGATAACCAAAGAGGATTATTGCACAATCCAGAATAATTTAAGATTAAATAAACCTTCACTGTCCTAAAATTTTCCTGGTAATTCCCATCACTGGAATGATTGCATCTCTCTCTCCAGTTCCCTCTCCTTAGCCCAGACCCTTCCCCATCTCTATCTAGGCTTTTCCCTATCAGGATCTTCAGCCCTCATTTCCCTACTCCCTAGTTGCCCACTCCAGTATATAAAGGGTAAGTCTCAAAGTACCTGTTACTTAAGCAGAGCAATTTAACTATTTGTTGCTCTGAGCTTCCAACTCGGTGATGGATGGGATGATAGGGATGAATTTTGCCTTTCTTTCCAAACATGCAGATTAAGATTTTTTTCCCCTAAATCAGAAATCAGTTCTACCAAGAATTCACCCTTTCTCCACTTCCCAGATGACTCAAATTGTAGCCATCTTTAAATTTCAAAAAAAAGTTATATTCAATTTAGAAGCATTACATAAGCATAAAATAATATGAGGAAATTGTGTTATTAACAAAGTGCATTATTGTATTAAAAAGCATTCCCTGGTTTGTAAATGATAGTCATTAACCATCACTAAATTAATAAGTAACTTCTGATATCCTTCAGCCTTAGGTAGGCTATCTATTGATAGAATTGCCTACCTGAGAAGCAGTTAGATTGCAAAGCAATAGTTGTAATTTAGACCACCACACTTGTGACTTTTGATTTTCAACTTTTATTTGGAGTCACTATTTTCTCTGCCCAAAGTTCTTAATATGTATGTTCTATCTCTCCCAACGTGTAGTTACATGGGCCTCTTTGCTGTCTTGTTTAGATACCGTCAGATTTCTCCAAAGTGAATTAATGTGCACTGTAAAGGCAGTGCTTGAAGTCAGACCATTCCAAATTTACCTTCCGTAGGAAAAAATCTTTCCAGCCATTTTTTTTAACATCTTTTTTGGAGTATAATTGCTTTATAATGGTGTGTTAGTTTCTGCCGTATAACAAAGAAAATCGGCTATATGTATACATATATCCCCATATCCCCTCCCTCTTGCAAATCCCTCCCACTCTTCCTATGCCACCCCTCTAGGTGATCACAAAGCACCAGGCTGATCTCCCTGTGCTATGTAGCTGCTTCCCACTAGCTATCTATTTTACATTTGGTATTGTATATATGTCAATGCTACTTGCACCGTCCGTCCCAGGTTGCCCTTCCTCTTTCCTATGTCCTCAAGTCCATTTTCTATGTTTACGTCTTTATTCCTGTCTTGCCCCTAGGTTCATGAGAACAATTTCTTTTCTTTTTGTTTTTTTTAGATTCCATATGTATGGGTTAGCATATGGTATTTGTTTTTCTCTTTCTGACTTACTTCACGCTGTATGACAGTATCTAGGTCCATCCACCTCACTACAAATAACTCTATTTTGTTTCTTTTTATGGCTGAGTAATATTCCATTTTATATATGTGCCATATCTTCTTTATCCATTCATCTGTCGATGGATACCTAGGTTGCTTCCATGTCCTGGCTGTTGTAAATAGTGCTGCAATGAGCATTGTAGTGCATGTCTCTTTTTGAATTATGGTTTTCTCAGGGTATATGCCTGGTAGTGGGATTGCTAGGTCATATGATAGTTCTATATTTAGTTTTTAAGGAACTTCCATACTGTTCTCCACAGCGTCTGTGACAATTGACACTCCCACCAACAGTGCAGGAGGGTTCCCTTTTCTCCACACCCTCTCCAGCATTTATTGTTTGCAGATTTTTTCATGATGGCCATTCTGTCTGGTGTGAGGTGATACCTCATTGTGGTTTTGATTTGCATTTCTCTAATGATTAGTGATGTTGAGCATTCTTTCATGTGTTTGTTGGCAATCTGTATATCTTCTTTGGAGAAATGTCTATTTAGGTCTTCTGCCCATTTTTGGATTGGGTTGTTTGTTTTTTGAATTGAGCTGCATGAGTTGCTTGTAAATTATGGAGATTAAGCCTTTGTCAGTTGCTTCATTGGCAAATATTTTCTCCCATTCTTGGGGGTTGTCTTTTCTTCTTGTTTATGGTTTCCTTTGCTGTGCAAAAGCTTTTAAGTTTCATTAGGTCCCATTTGTTTATTTTTGTTTTTATTTCTATTTCTCTAGGAGGTGGGTCAAAAAGGATCTTGCTGTGATTTATGTGAAAGAGTGTTCTTCCTATGTTTTCCTTTAAGAGTTGTATAGTGTCTGCCCCTACATTTAGGTCTTTAATCCATTTCTGAGTTTATTTTTGTGTATGGTGTTAGGGAGTGTTCTAATTTCATTCTTTTACATGTAGCTGTCCAGTTTTCCCAGCACCACTTATTGAAGAGGCTCTCTTTTCTCCATTGTATAGTCTTGCCTCCTTTATCAAAAATAAGGTGACCATATGTACATGAGTTTATCTCTGGGCTTTCTATCCTGTTCCATTGATCTATATTCCTGATTTTGTGCCAGTACCATCTCTCTTGATTACTGTAGCTTTGTAGTATAGTCTGAAGACAGGGAGTCTGATTCCTCCAACCCCATTTTTCTTTCTCAGGATTGCTTTGGCTATTGGGGTCCTTTGTGTTTCCATACAAATTGTGAAATATTTTGTTCTAATTGTGTGAAAAATGCCATTGGTAGTTTGTTAGGAATTTCATTGAATCTGTAGATTGCTTTGGGTCGTACAGTCATTTTCACAATGTTGATTCTTCCAATCCAAGAACATGGTACATCTCTCCATCTATTTGTATCATCTTTAATATCTTTCATCAGTGTCTTATAGTTTTATGCATATAGGTCTTTTGTCTCCTTAGGTAGGTTTATTCCTATATACTTTATTATTTTGTTGCAGTGGTAAATGGGAGTGTTTCCTTAATTTCTCTTTCAGATTTTTCATCATTAGTGTATAGGAGTGCAAGAGATTTCTGTGCATTAATTTTGTATCCTGCTACTTTACCAAATTCATTGATTAGCTTTAGTAGTTTTCTGGTAGCATGTTTAGGATTCTGTATATATAATATCATATCATCTGCAAACAGTGACAGTTTTACTTCTTCTTTTCTGATTTGGATTCCTTTAATTTCTTTTTCTTCTATGATTGCTGTGGCTAAAACTTCCAAAACTATTTTGAATAATAGTGGTGAGAGTGGGCATCCTTGTCTTGTTCCTGATTTTAAAGGAAAGGGTTTCAATTTTTCACCATTGATAACGATGTTGGCTGTGGTTTTGTCATACATTGCCTTTATTATGTTGAGGTAAGTTCCCTCTATGCCTACTTTCTGGAGAGTTTTTATCATAAATGAGTGTTGAATTTTGTCAAAGTTTTTTTCTGCATCTATTGAGATAATCATATCGTTTTTCTCCTTCAATTTCTTAGTACGGTTTATCACATTGATTGATTTGCATATATTGAAGAATCTTTGCATTCTTGGGATAAACCCCTCTTGATCATGGTGTATTATCCTTTTAATGTGCTGTGGGATTCTGTTTGCTAGTATTTTGTTGAAGATTTTTGCATCTATGTTCATCAGTGGTATTGGTCTGTAGTTTTCTTATTTTGTAATCTCTTTTTCTGGTTTTGGTATCAGGGTGATTGTGGCCTCGTAGAATGAGTTTAGGAGTGTTCCTCCCTCTGCTATATTTTGGAAGAGTTTGAGAAGGATCGGTGTTATCTCTTCTCTAAATGTTTATAGAATTCACATGCGAAGCTATCTTGTCCTGGTCTTTTTTTTGTTGGAACGTTTTTAATCACTGTCTCAATTTCAGTGCTTCTGATTGGTCTGTTTATATTTTCTTTTTCTTCCTGGTTTAGTCTCAGAAGGTTGTGCTTTTCTAAGAATGTGTCCATTTCTTCCAGGTTGTCTTTTTTTTGTGTGTGTGTGTGTTATGCGGGCCTCTCACTGTTGTGGCCTCTCCCGTTGCGGAGCACAGGCTCTGGATGCGCAGGCTCAGGGGCCATGGCTCACGGGCCCAACCACTCTGCGGCATGTGGGATCTTCCCAGACCGGGGCACGAACCCGTGTCCCCTGCATCGGCAGGCGGACTCTCAACCACTGTGCCACCAGGGAAGCCCCCAGGTTGTCATTTTATTGGCATAGAGTTACTTATAGTAATCCCTTATGATTCTTTGTATTTCTGCATTGTCAGTTGTTAGTTCTTCTTTTTTTATTTCTAATTCTACTGATTTGAGTCTTCTCCCTTTTTTTCTTCATGAGTCTGGCTAATGATTTATCAATTTTGCTTATCTTCTCAAAGAACCAGCTTTTAGTTTTATTGATCTTTGCTACTGTTTCCTTCATTTCTTTGCATTTATTTCATATCTGATCTTTATGATTTCTTTCCTTCTGCAAACTTTGTGAGGTTTTTGTTCTTCTTTTTCTAACTGCTTTAGGTGTAAGGTTAGGTTGTTTATTTATTTATTTATTTTTTGATTCTTGGGGTAGGATTGCTTTGCTATAAACTTCCCGCTTAGAACTGCTTTTGCTGAGTCCCATAGGTTTTGGAACATCATATTTTTATTGTTATTTTTTTCTAGGTAGCTTTTGATTTCATCGGTGATCTCTTGGTAATTTAGTAGCGTATTGATTAGCCTCCATGTGTTTGTATTTTTTACAGTTTTTTTTCCTATAATTGATATCTAGTCTCATAGCGTTGTGGTCAGAAAAGATACTTGATACCATTTCAATTTTCTTAAATTTACCAAGGCTTGATTTGTGACCCAATATATGCTCTATCCTGGGGAATGTTCCATGAGCACTTGACAAGAAAGTGTATTCTGTTGTTTTAGGATGGAATGTCCTATAAATATCAGTGAAGTCCATTTTGTTTAATGTGTCATTTAAAGCTTGTGTTTCCTTACCTATTTTCATGTTGGTTGATATGTCCATTGGTGAAAGTGGGATGTTAAAGTCCCCTACTATTATTGTGTTACTGTCAATTTCCCCTTTTATGGCTGCTAGCATTTGCCTTATGTACTGATGTGCTCCTATATTGGGTGCATAAATATTTACAATTGTTATATCTCCTTCCTGGATTGATCCCTTGATCATTATGTACTGTCCTTCTTTGTCTCTTGTAATAGTCTTTATTTTAAAGTCTGTTTTGTCTGATGTGAGAATTGCTACTCCAGTCTTCTTTTGATTTCCATTTGCATGGAATATCTTTTTCCAACCCCTCACTTTCAGTCTGTACGTGTCCCTAGGTCAGAAGTGGGTCTCTTTTAGACAGCATATATACAGGTATTGTTTTTGTATCCATTCATGGAGTCTATGTCTTTTGGTTGGAGCATTTAATCCATTTACATTTAAGGTAGTGATTGATATGTATGTTCCTATTTCCATTTTTTAAATTGTTTTGGGTTTGTTTTTGTAGTTCCTTCTCTTGTGTTTCCTTCCTGGAGAAGTTACTTTAGCATTTGGTTTAAAGCTGGTTTGGTGGTGCTGAATTCTCTTAACTTTTGCTTGTCTGTAAAGGTTTTAATTTCTCCATCAAATCTGAATGAGATTCTTGCTAGTTAGAGTAATCTTGGTTGCAGGTTTTCCTCCTTCATCACTTTAATTATGTCCTGCCACTCCCTTCTGGCTTGCAGAGTTTCTGCTGAACGATCAGCTGTTAACCTCTTGGGGATTCCCTTGTATGTTATTTGTTGCTTTTCCCTTGCTGCTTTTAATATTGTTTCTTTGTATTTAATTTTTGATAGTTTGATTAATATGTGTCTTGGCGTGTTTCTCCTTGGATTTATCTGATATGGGACTTTCTGCACTTCCTGCCTTGATTGACTATTTCCTTTCCCATATTAGGGAAGTTTTCAACTATAATCTCTTCAAATATTTTCTCAGTCCCTTTCTTTTTCTCTTCTTCTGGGACCCCTATAATTACAATCTTCGTGCATTTAATGCTGTCCCAGAGGTCTCTGATACTATCCTCAATTATTTTCAATCTTTTCTTAATTTCCACTATTTTATCTTCCAGATCACTTATCCATTCTTCTGCCTCAGTTGTTCTACTATTGATTCCTTCTAGAGAATTTTTAATTTCATTTATTGTGTTGTTCATCATTAGTTTGCTCTTTAGCTCTTTTAGGTCCTTGTTAAAGTTTTCTTGTATTTTGTCCATTCTATTTCCAAGATTGTGGATCATCTTTACTATCATTACTCTGAATTCTTTTTCAGGTAGGCTGCCTATTTCCTCTTCATTTGTTTGGTCTGGTGGGTTTTTATCTTGCTCCTTCATGTGCTGCATATTCCTCTGTCTTCCCATTTTTCTTAACTTACTGTGTTTGGGGTCTCCTTTTTGCAGGCCGCGGGTTTGTAGTTCCTGTTGTTTTTGGTGTCTGCCCACTGTGGGTATGTTTGGTTCAGTGGGTTGTGTAGGCTTCCTGGTGGAGGGAATTGGTGCCTGTGTTCTGTTGGATGAGGCTGGAGTTTGTCTTTCTAGTGGGCAGGACCACATCCAGTGGTGTGTTTTGGGGTGTCTATGAACTTAGTATGATTTTAGTCAGCCTCTCTGCTAATGGGTGGGTTTGTGTTCCTGTCTTGCTAGTCGTTTGGCATGGGGTGTCCAGTGCTGGTGCTTGCTGGCCACTGGGTGTAGCTGGGTCTTAGCATTGAGACAGAGATCTCTTGGGAGAGCTCTCGCCAATTTATTTTACGTGGGACCAAAGGGTCTCTGGTTGTCCAATGTCCTGAACTCGGCTCTCCCACCTCAGAGCTTCAGGCCTGACACCCAGCTAGAACACCAGGACCCTGTCAGCCACATGACTCAGTCCGTCGTCCTGTCATGATATCACCTGAGGTCCAGGTGTCCTGTCAATGTCTCCTCTCCTTGGGTCCCAGAGACGCCTTAGGGGCCGCCTCCTGTCAGGGGCTTCCAGGTCATGTTCAGTCGCCTGAGGGCTAGGCGTCACATCTGAGTCTTACAGGACGCTGAGCACTAGCCTTCTCTGCTCTGGAGTGTAGCGTTGAGGGCTTCAGCTGGCGTCTGAGGCCCAGGTTACTGTTTCCACCCAGGTTTACATGTGGGCCTCAGGTTTACAACTTCAAGATTCTCCAAACTCTTTTCTTTTACTCTGTTCTCAGTCTAGTTCCACTTGCTCATATGGGGCCGCGTTCAGAGGCCTCCCCCGCTGCACTTAAGACCAGAGTTTCTCATGGGCACAAAAGCATTTCTTTTCAGTCCTTGAAGATTGACTCTATTAGGTCACTCTTCTGATGCTCAGCAAGGCTACTCACTGCTCCAGTAGGCAGCTCATTACAGCCATTTGTATAAGATGAAATGCTAGAGAGAAAAACTTTTAATTTCTATGCATATGGTTTACCTAGTACTTTTTTCTCTGCCACTTTCTTATTCTCTTATCTGTTTCCTGAGACACAGATCTTTTAAATTAGGCTGGAAGGAAGAGAATCAAATTGAAAAGTGATTTTCACTGTTCAGGTTTGTGCACAGGAACAGAAAACAGTTCTGTACATTGAACCATAACAGGCCTGGGGTGAGAAATGATTCTCAGGGTCCAAAGGTTTTGGCTTGTCTCATGAGCATCACTGAATAGGACTTGTCAACTGTGCCTCTTTCTTAATCCCTAAATTACCTGCTCAAGTATATTACAAATCTCCTAGCTCCTTCACTTCCTTGATACCAATATTTTTTTTCAGCTGTTCCTTGTTAATTAGCCCAAACACTGGAAGAATCAAGAGTTAGAATGCTTTGTGTATTTATTGATGGTATTTTCACAATTTTAGAGTAGACAAGGCACAGCTGTTTCAGTATATTTCTTTTGAATCATACTTTCTGTAACTAAGATAAATAAAGTCCCAAATTCTTTTAAATGTTCTAAACAGAAATGTTTGTTTGGGGGTTCGAATCCTCTATCTGCCCTTCACACACACACAAGCCCATAAGATTCTTGAGTTTGAGCTATTTGAAGGGAAAATTATTTAAAAATCTTCAATTTCCTTTCTATCCAAAGACCCTTAAGGGTGTGAGATATTGCTTTAGGGCTGCCCATACTCCATGTGCTCTGTCAGAAACTGTTTTGTTTAAAGTAATTCACATTTAAAAACAGCTGTTATGTGGTTAGAAGTAGCTCTGTAGCAAAACAATGAGCAACAATGTTCATCAAGTTAAAAATTATAAATAAGAATTTTATCCATTAGGTAGTGTCATAAAATAGTCACTTTGAAATCAGAAATACATACATCTAACACTTCCTTATTTAGTGACCTTATAAGATCTTGGTGCTTCATTTCCCCCCTTAAGATTATTTTGAGAAAAAGTTATCTTCTTTAAAGTGTCCAACTAGAATTATGTTCTTAAAAAAACTAGTTCCCTTCTGATTTCCAGCTGAGCTCTTATAAGGACACTGGATGCGAACTCTTTAATAGTTCCTCTCATCCTGAGAATATTTTTTTTTTATAGAAGTTGTTTCCAAATAATGGATTGTATTTATTACAGAGTAACATAATTTGCTTTCTACTATTCATGAATAACCTAAATTAATTTGGTTGAAAATGAAATTTTAAAAGTCAGATAATATAATTAAGGTGGCTGCATAGCTATTTTGCAGGTATTTTTTATATTCTCAAATGTCATGATTGCTTAGAATTAATCAACAGAAAAAAACCCACTAAAAACATTACAAATATATTAGCCATTAGTTGGCTTCTTGAGATTATCTCAAGTAGCTTAAGTCAATAAAATCATAAGGGCTCTCCTGGTGGTGCAGTGGTTGAGAGTCTGCCTGAAGATGCAGGGGGCACGGGTTTGTGCCCCGGTCTGGGAAGATCCCACATACTGTGGAGCGGCTGGGCTCGTGAGCCACGGCCACTGAGCCTGCATGTCCGGAGCCTGTGCTCCATAACAGGAGAGGCCATAACAGTGAGAGGCCCACGTACCGCAAAAAAAAGTAATAATAAATCTTAAGAATTACAATTTCCTATCAAAGCAAAACAAAATAACGTCACTACCAATGGACATATGTGTTTTCATTGTTTATATCTTCTTAACATAGCCAAATCGTTGTCTTATTCTCAGATTTGCAGAGGAATTTTTGCTTTGTATCTTCCCTCACTTCTTAAAGTTTCTCATTATTTGGCAGCTCCTAACTGAATTCATTTTACTAGTAATAATCCTAAACCTGTCTTTCTAGTCACTTTCCTGTCCTTAGCTCCTTGACCACAAGCTATCAGTATCAGTCTTCCTGAGTGCAACTTTTAAAATGAGAACTATTTCAGTTTGGTCAGAATGGTTTTGGATTACACAAAGAACATTTTAAAAGACACCAAATATTGAGTAAGATTAGGTTCAATTTCATTTTTAATATCATCTAGTGGCTCCATAGTATTCATTTATGATCAACAATAATGTCATAAACAAATGAACACTAGATTGAGGCAATTCATGAGAAATTTATACAACTATCTTAAAATACAAAATGAAAGAAATTCAAGTTATTGTGTAACTCTATTCCATTTCCCCTGTTATTATAATGTATTTTTATTGTTCCTTGAGGCAAATCTGTGATGATTTTCTTTTTAAAGATTCACTCCTACTGAACAATGTTCTCTGCATCACCATTTAATGTTGCTATTTTATTAAGAATTAAGTCTCTTTATGTTTCAGTTCAAAGTAATCCCTGACTATTCTGTGCACTTTAATTTGGTTGTTATCAACTGACTAGCTATCAAAGTGAAACTGCAATTTCAATACTACAATAGGGGGGAGATTGGTTCAAGATGGCAGAGGAGAAGGACGTGCTCTCACTCCCTCTTACAAGAACGCCAGAATCACAACTAACTGCTGAACAATCATCGACAGGAAGACACTGGAACTCACCAAAAAAGGTACCCCACATCCAAACAAAGGAGAAGCCACAATGAGACAGTAGGAGGGGTGTAATCACAATAAAATCAAATCCCATACTGCTGGGTGGGTGACTCAGAGACTGGAGAACACTTATACCACAGAAGAACATCCACTGGAATGAAAGTTCTGAGCCCCACATCAGGCTTCCCAATCTGGAGATCAGGCAATGGGAGGAGGAATTCCTAGAGTATCAGACTTTGAAGGCTAGTGGGAATTGATTGCAGGACGTTGACAGGACTGGGGGAAACTCCACTTTTGGAGGGCACACACAAAGTAGTGTGCTCATCAGGACCCAGGGGAAGGAGCAGTGACCCCATAGGAGACTGAACCAGACCTACCTGCTAGTGTTGGAGGGTCTCCTGCAGAAGTGGGGGGTGGCTATGTGTCACCATGAGGACAAGGACACTGGCAGGAGAAGTTCTAGGAAGTACACTTTGGCGTGAGCCCTCCTAGAGTCCACCATTAGCCCCAACAAAGAGCCCGGTTAGGCGCCAGTGTTGGGTCACCTCAGGCCAAACAACCAACAGGGAGGGAACCCAGCACCACCCATCAGCAGACAAGTGGATTAAAGTTTTACTGAGCTCTGCCCACCAAAGCAACAGCCAGCTCTACCCACCCCAACTCCCTCCCATCGGGAAACTTGCACAAGCCTCTTAGATAGCCTCATCCACCAGAGGGCAGACAGCAGAAGCAAGAAGAACTAGAATCCTGCAGCCTGTGGAACAAAACCCACATTCCCAGAAAGACAGACAAGATGAAAAGGCAGACGGCTACGTACCAGATGAAGGAACAAGATAAAACCCCAGAAAAACAACTAAATGATGTGGAGATAGACAACCTTCCAGAAAAAGAATTCAGAATATTGATACTGAAGATGATACAGGACCTTGGAAAAGGAATGGAGGCAAAGATCAAGAAGATGCAAGAAATGTTTAACAAAGATCTAGAAGAATTAAAGAACAAACAAACAGAGAAGAACAACACAATAACTGAAATGAAAAATACACGAGAAGGAATCAATAGCATACTAACTGAGGCAGAAGAACAGATAAGTGACCTGGAAGACAGAAAGATGGAATTCACTGCTGCAGAACAGAATAAAGAAAAAAGAATGAAAAGAAATGAAGACAGCCTAAGAGACCTCTGGGACAACATTAAACACAACAACATTCATATTATAGGGGTCCCAGAAGGAGAAAAGAGAGAGAAAGGACCCGAGAAAATATTTGAAGAGATTATAGTTGAAAACTTCCCTAACATGGGAAGGGAAATAGCGACCCAAGTCCAGGAAGTGCAAAGAGTCCCATACAGGATAAACCCAAGGAGAAACATGCTGAGACACATAGTAATCAAATTGACAAAAATTAAAGACAAAAATTATTGAAAACAGCAAAGGAAAAATGACAAATAACATACAAGGGAACTCCCATAGGTTAACACCTGATTTCTCAGCAGAAACTCTACAAGCCAGATGGGAGTG
Organism: Mesoplodon bidens; assembly: GCF_964165515.1. Classification (NCBI taxonomy): domain Eukaryota; kingdom Metazoa; phylum Chordata; class Mammalia; order Artiodactyla; family Ziphiidae; genus Mesoplodon; species Mesoplodon bidens. The sequence continues at coordinate 53,522,023 of NC_138173.1, read as the reverse complement.
GCATGATGTACTTAAAGTGATGAAAGGGAAGAACCTACAACCAAGATTACTCTACCCAGCAAGGATCACATTCAGATTCGACAGAGAAATCAAAAGCTTTACAGACAAGCAAAACCTAAGAGAATTCAGCACCACCAAACCAGCTCTACACAAATGCTAAAGGAACTTCTCTAAGTGGGAAACACAAGAGAAGAAAAGGACCTAAAAAAACAAACCTAAAACAATTAAGAAAATGGTAATAGGAACATACACATGGATAATTACCTTAAACGTGAATGGATTAAAGGCTCCAACCAAAAGACACAGGCTTGCTGAATGGACACAAAAACAAGACCCATTAATATGCTGTCTAGAAGAGACCCACTTCAGACCGAGGGACAGATTCAGACTGAAAGTGAGGGGACTCATCAAGACTCATCAAGAAAAAGAAGGAGAGGACTCAAATCAATAATAATAGAAATGAAAAAGAAATCACAACTGACACTGCAGAAATACAAAAGATTATAAGAGATTATTACAAGCAACTCTGTTCCAATAAAATGGACAACCTGGAAGAAATGGACAAATTCTTAGAAAGGTATAACCTTCCAAGACTGAACCAGGAAGAAATAGAAAATATGAACAGACCAATCACAAGTGATGAAATTGAAACTGTTATTAAAAAATCTTCCAACAGGGCTTTCCTGGTGGCGCAGTGGTTGAGAGTCCACCTGCCGATGCAGGGGACATGGGTTCATGCCCCGGTCCAGGAAGATCCCACATGCCATGGAGCGGCCAGGCCCATGATCCATGGCCACTGGGCCTGCGCGTCTGGAGCCTGTGCTCTGCAGTGGGAGAGGCCACAGCAGTGAGAGGCCCGCATACCGCCAAAAAAAAATCTTCCAACAAACAGAAGTCCAAGACCAGATGGCTTCACAGGTGAATTCTATCAAACATTTAGAGAAGAGCTAACACCCATCCTTCTAAAACTCTTCCAAAAAATTGCAGAGGAAGGAATACTCCCAAACTCATTCTATGGGGCTGCCATCACCCTGATAACAAAACAAAACATAGATACTACAAAGAAAGAAAATTACAGACCAATATGACTGATGACTATAGATGCAATAATCCTCAACAAAATACTAGCAAACAGAATCCAACAACACATTAAAAGGATCATACACTATGATCAATTGGGATTTATCACAGGGATGCAAGGATTCTTCAATGTATGCAAATCAATCAATGTGATACACCATATTAACAAATTGAAGAAGAAACACCGTATGATCATCTCAATAGATGCAGGAAAATCTTTTGACAAAATTCAACACAGATTTATGATAAAAACTCTCCAGAAAGTGGGCATAGAGGGAAGCTACCTCAACATAATAAAGGCCATATACAACAAATCCACAGCAAACATCATTCTCAATGGTGAAAAACTGAAAGCATTTCCTCGAAGATCAGGAAGAAGACAAGGTTGTCCACTCTCACCACTATTATTCAACATTGTTTTGGAGGTCCAAGCCATGGCAATCAGAGAAGAAAAAGAAATAAAAGGAATACAATTTGGAAAAGCAGAAGTAAAACTCTCACTGTTTGCAGATGACATGATGATACTATACATAGAGAATCCTAAAGATGCCACCAGAAAATTACTAGAGCTAATCAATGAATTTGCTAAAATTACAGGATACAAAATTAATGCACAGAAATCTCTTGCATTCCTATACACTATGGATGAAAAATCTGAAAGAGAAATTAAGGAATCACTCCCATTTACCGTTGCAACATAAAGAATAACATACCTAGGAATAAACTTACCTAAGGAGACAAAAGACCTATATGCATAAAACTATAAGACACTGATGAAAGAAATTAAAGATTGTACAAACAGATGTAGAGATATACCATGTTCTTGGGTTGGAAGAATCAATTTTGTGAAAATGACTATACTACCCAAAGCAATCTACAGATTCAATGCAATCTCTATCAAATTACCAATGACATTTTTTTAAAAAACTAGAACAAACAACCTTAAAATTTGTATGGAGACACAAAAGACCCCAAATAGCCAAAGCAGTCTTGAGGGAAGAAAATGGAGCTGGAGGAATGAGACTCCCTGACTTCAGGTAATACTACAAAGCTACAGTAATCAAGACAATATGGTACTGGCACAAAACAGAAATATAGATCAATGGAGCAGCAGAGAAAGCCCAGAGAGAAACCCACGCACCTATGGTCAACTAATCTATGACAAAGGAGGCAAGGATATACAATGCAGAAAAGACAGCCTCTTCAATAAGTGGTGCTGGGAAAATTGGACAGTTACATGTAAAAGAATGAAATTAGAACACTCCCTTACACCACACACAAAGTAAGCTCAAAATGAATTAGAGACCTAAATGTAAGACCAGACACTATAAAACTCTTAGAGGAAAACATAGGAAAAATACTCTTTGACATAAATCACAGCAAGATCTTTTTTGATCTACCTGGTAGAGTAATGGAAATAAAAACAAAAATAAACAAATGGGACCTAAGGAAACTTAAAAGCTTTTGCAAAGCAAAGAAAACTACAAACAAGATGAAAAGACAACCTTCAGAATGGGAGAAAATATTTGCAGATGAATCAATGGACAAAGGATTAATCTCCAAAATATATAAACAGCTCATGCAGCTCAATATTAAAAAAAACAAACAACCCAATCAGAAAATTAGCAGAAGACATAAATAGACATTTCTACAAAGCGGACATACAGATGGCCAAGAAGCACCTGAAAAGCTGCTCAACATCACTAGTTATTAGAGAAATGCACATCAAAACTACAATGAGGTATCACCTCACACCAGTTAGAATGGGCATCATTAGAAAATCTACAAGCAACAAATGCTGGAGAGGGTGTTAAGAAAAGGGAACCCTCTTGGATTGTTGGTGGGAATGTAAATTGATACAGGCACTATGGAGAACAGTATGGAGGTTCCTTAATAAACTAAAGATAGAATTACCATATGACCCAGCCATGCCACTCCTGGGCATATACCCAGAGAAAACTGTAATTCAAAAAGAGACATGCACCCCAATGTTCATTTCTTTGCTATTTACAATAGCCAGATCATGGAATCAACCTAAATGCCCATTGACAGACGCATGGACAAAGAAGATGTGGTACATATATACAATGGAATATTACTCAGCCATAAAAAGGAACGAACTTGGGTCATTTGTAGAGACGTGTATGAATCTAGAGACTGTCATACAGAGTGAAGTTGGAAAGAGAAAAACAAATACCGCATATTAACGCATATATGTGGAACCTATAAAAATGGTACAGATGAACTGGTTTGCAGGGCAGAAATAGAGACACAGATTAGAGAATGAACGTATGGACACCACAGGGGGAAGCGGCAGGGGCTGGGGGGAGTGGTGTGATTAATTGGGCCATTGGGTTTGACATGTATACACTGATATGTATAAAATGGATGACTAATAGGAACCTGCTGTATTAAAAAAAAAAAACTGAAAAAAATATATATATACTACAGTCGAGTGACTACCAAACATTCAAATAATGGATTCACAATGCGTAATTGCCTGATCATTTTTTTAAAGGACATAACGTATTCCTATACATTTACTACTCTAAATCATATTATTGGAAAAGTTATTTTTAGACAAATACAGTATATTCCAGGTTGCAAAATAAAAAGTAAGATAAACTTATGAAATCCATTCATTTTACTAAGTCTTGCTTAATAGGATGTAACAGTGGTACAAATCTAAAAATATTTCATTTGTCTTTCTTAAATAGCATTAAATTATACACTTTATTTTGACTACTTATGTGCCATGTTTATAATCATATCAGAGATTTTATAATGAAATGAAGTTTCTAATTTTTAAATGTTTCTTTCAATTTGTTTTAACCAGGTTTTGAGTTCTATTTGTTTTAGTTTTGTTTTTTTAAGGAAAAATGTAGTTTAATCTTGTAATACTGGAACAGACTGGTAGGTATGATAAAGTGATTATCTGAAAATTGGTGGACATTTCAACTGATAATTATTTTTTAAAGTGTACTGAATATAACTAGTTGCCAAAAAATGTGTTGGAAGATATATTTTAAATGGGTGAAAATGCATGGTTAGTACTGAAATATCCAAGTATATTGAGTACTTTTTTGATAAAGTTGATAACAGCCCTAGAGAAAAGAAAGTATTGTTTTCTTTAAAATGCATTCATTCTTTCATTTATTCAATAAGTACTTACTGAGTGTCTGCTATATGCAAAACATCAACAAAAACAGAAACTGTCTGAACTCATGGAGCTTATAGACTCTTAAAGGAGACAGCCGTCAAACAAGCAAACAACTGTGATTAGTGTCACAAAAGTCACAATAAATTGTGGCCATGTAGTAAAACTAACCTACATTGTGAGGTCAGGGAAGGGCTTCCTCTGGACCAATTTAAGCTGAAAGCCAAAATATGTATAGGAAAACCTTGGTGAAGGCAGGAAAAGAATGTCCTGGGCTGCAGTTTCATTATGGGAAGTGAGTAAGATGATCAACTGTTCATGATTCCATGTAGTTTTTTTTTTTTTCCACAATTAAGATTTCTGATCCAGATTCAGACTGTGGAATACTCTTGAAGTGCAAGGAAGGAATACAAAATTTTATTTTATTATGAATATGTTATACATGTTAAAAGTAGCTCTGTGTTGAATACAGTTTATAAAATAATTGTATCTTTTAAAAAAATTGAAAACAATAGCAGCAATAACAGCCAAAAATCTAAATAAAAATTGTATAAAAAATTTAATGACCAAAAGAGATTTATCAAAAATCAAAATAAAACAACTATATGAAGCAGAGGTCAGATTTGAAGTATACTGTTAAGATGAAATTCTGATGATCTGATTGAAGATAAATTTAGTAATCACATAGTTTTCCATAGAAATGAGGAAAGCAAAAGAAAGATGACTCCAAAAACATGCTTGGTTAATGAAAAGGCCATTTATTTACTGAAGATAATCTGTAACATTTGAAAGAAATCTTACTTGTGAACAACAAGTATGTACTCATACTTTTTAAATGAAAATTGTCCATAGGAATAAGAGCTTATAACTTTGGTATTCTTAAATAGTGGGTCCTTAAATGATATATAAGATATTAGAAAAGCTTAAGAAAATTGTATATAAAGCTGGTAAAAATTATAAGTAATAAGTTAAATAACAATCTAAAGTGTTATTTTCCTATGCAGTGTTATTCTAATAAATATATTTTCACATATGTCTCTTAACCTTAGATTTCAGACTGAACTGAATTATGATGTTCTGGAAGTTCATGATGGGCCAAATCTTCTGTCACCCTTGCTTGGATCTTACAATGGCACACAGGTGCCCCAGTTTCTATTTAGTAGCAGTAATTTTATATACCTTCTATTTACAACAGACAATAGCCGTTCTAATAATGGTTTCAAGATTCATTATGAAAGTAAGTAATGCCCACATGTTTTTTGATCTCCTTATTCTGTTTTCAGTACTTTTGGTATTACCACTGTATCATTAAGAGAACTAGGAGATTTATTAAAGAAAGGAAAATCAAAGCTTTCCTTGACCTATGAGAATACTAATAAGTTACAAGTTGTGTGTTTTAGTAAATTCTGTATTAGATTTTTTCCAACAATATCTATGTAATATCATTATGAAGGGAAATACTAAGGAAACGTCAGAAATAGCAAATAAAAAATCTTTAAAAATGAGTTTGCATAATAGTTATTTGTGCTGAAAAGCCAACAATAGGCAGTAAAAGGCAGTCTAAGATGTATATGAACATTGACAAATTCTTTTAGCATTTACTTCATAAATTCAATCATACTTTTATATTTTATTCATACTCATTGCATACATTTCCATTAAAAGTATTCAATTTTATTATTTTGTATGAAATATTGAAAATTATATTAACAGTGAAAAGTAAAATATATACTCATATATATGCAGCTATGGCTAACATAACTAGCCAAAGGCTATATATTAAAACAGGTTCTAATTCACAGTGTTGGATTCAGTTTAGAATACTTAGAATACTTTACTTTTGTTTAGAAAGTCTAAAATATGTCTGATATTTTTTTTTTAAATTGATGCTGGTATATGCATAGAAACGAGTCTCTGTTTTGTTTATAAACATCTGACATATTTAAACAAATATGGTTGTATTGTATATGATGCATGGTTGCATACATATATATAAACTCACATATGTACACATTTTCATCTAAAAATACATTGCCATATATCTTTTCATGAAAAACAGTTTTGGTGAATGTACCTAACAGTACATTTAAGATTACTGCAAGATATCCTTATATCAGTTTCAGATAGATATTATATCACTTCTTTTTATATTCAAGTCTCCTATGCCCCCTTCCCCCTCAGGAGAAAATTTCAGCATTTAAAATTTGTAACTTTATATTCCATGTAGGGTGTCTCTCTTCAGTAAATCTGGTTAGGTGCATGGGTTTTTTAAATCGTCAATATATATTTATAGCTATTTTCTTTTTAACCTTATCCACAATATTATTTAATTATATTAACTTCCCTTTATTTAGAGCTTTGTGGCATGGAAGTATATTTCCTAAACATTATTGTAAAATGCCACGAGAGGATTAACACATACTTGGGAATTCAAATGAATTTAAAGGACTTCAATTGAGATCTTTAACATTTATTAGTTAAAGCTGAGTCAGAGTAGTCATTTTTTTTAAATCTATTTCAAAATTAATCTTCACTAGCAATTAATTTGTATCAATATGCTAGAATGGGCAGACACCTTTTTCGTTTTGTCCATTGTTCTATCCTATGCCCGACATATCACATTCAGTCCCACTTCAACCAAGGTATGTAGTCCTAATCATGTTCTCAGACACAGGATTATTTTAAGGATTAAGTTAAACCATCATGCAAAGTGTTATTAAAAGTGTGGGGATTTTTGGGCTTCCCTGGTGGCGCAGTGGTTGAGAGTCTGCCTGCCGATGCAGGGGGCGCGGGTTCGTGCCCCGGTCCAGGAAGATCCCACAAGCCACGGAGCGGCTGGGCCTGTGAGCCATGGCCGCTGAGCCTGCGCGTCCGGAGTCTGTGCTCCGCAATGGGAGAGGCCACAACAGTGAGAGGCCCGCATACCGCAAAAAAAAAAAAAAGTGTGGGCATTTTCAATAAACTGACCCAGCAGATTTAGTTCAGATTCTTGCTAAAACTGAACTAAGTGGGCCAAGGACAGAGCCCAAGGGCCAGACCTAATCATAAGAAGGACTTGGAGGAGCCTAAACAGTTTATCTAAGGCAGAGTCTTTATTACAGACAGCAAGTTTGTCACTTATAGGCCCTGGTGAAATAGTCCAAGTTATTATTGAGGGCTAGTGCCTAAATGGCAGAGTGGAGGCTAAGAAATGCTGAGGTTGATGAGAGGCACAACAGACATTGATTTTGGTCAAATCTGGCCAGGAGGCAATGATTTTCAATTTACATTTGTTTACAAAAGATCATTTTCTTTCATTTTTATTCTAATTAGTCTTCTGGTTTATTTAGTAACATCTCAAACCCTTTCTTACCAAGAAAACAAATAAAACACCTTTTCTGTTGACACTTTCTTAATAAGTTTCTCAAGCTGAAGGGAACCAAACTATCTTCTTTACATGAATCATTCACATACCTCAAAATCAGCAGAGTAAAACTTTAATTATTATACTACTTAAAACATTAAAAATGTATTTTGTGTTTGGTGAATTTCTATTTTTATTTTAATAGAATCCATTAAAAGAGAAAACTCGATCTCTCCAGTTGAACCAAAATTTTATGGGAAGGATTTCTTGCAATGCTACCAGTGATTGCACTCTAGAATTTTATTTTATTCCCTGTCTTGGGCACTTTTACCCCTTATGTCTTCCTCTCAAAACAGGAAGATTACAAAAACTGTACCAATAAGATAAGATTATTTATCGTTTACAAAACACATTAAAATAATTAAAATAACACAGAATAGAGTTTCCTTTTTTTGTTTTAGTACAATCCCCCAACCCCAAGGGGGTTTATTATGTTGTATTTCTTGAAATACAGATGTAATCATGTTTCTAGGATATCTAAATATTACATAAAACAAGACAATGATATATGGATGCAAAACAAATCCATAGACACAGATACCAATCTCTGAAGACATATTTAGAGCCTCCTAAAGCAATCAAATGGGGTTTTAATGATAAAACTTATTCCATAGAATTATTTTAATGACCAAATGAGGCAAATTTTGCAAACATTTTAGAGTTGTACCTGGAATATAATAAGTTCAAACATTAATTATTGCTATGATTATTATTGTATATTTGTATATATATATAATTTATAATACAAAGTTTGATAGATAATTGTATATTTTCAAGTTTTTATATAACTAATGGTCTGATTTTTTAGTCCTTGTGGGTAGGAAATGTCAAAAAATTTGTTAAATAAACTGCTAATTTTTAAGTAAAGCTATGGGCACATTAATTTATTTGTAAAAATTACCACTCACAATTGTTTGAAGGAATAAGAATCATTTTCAGTGATTTGACTCTCATCAAGCTTACTCTTTTTCATATTCCCTTTGTTTTCCAGGTGTTACAGTGAACACCTATTCTTGCTTGGACCCTGGCATACCTGTACATGGTCATCGCTATGGTCATGATTTCTCCATCGGATCTACTGTTTCATTTAGTTGTGACCCAGGATACAGGCTGAGCCATGAAGAGCCCCTTCTTTGTGAGAAAAACCACTGGTGGAGTCATCCCCTTCCAACATGTGATGGTAAGAATTCATTCAATATGCAAAATAAACTGATTTATAAACCAAAAAAAAAATCAACATAATCTTGTAAAATGTGAGGCTGAACATAAATCTAAATATTTCATATGTTTAAAAGAATATCTTGAAGTCTGCCAATTTTATGTTATCAAACCATTAATAAAGAAACAAAATAATGAATATTGATAATCAGCCAAACTTACCCCATGCCTAAGGATGCTATATGTATTTTTAAAATGTGTTGAGGTAACCATTTTAGGTGCCCATTGTGTGCTTCAGGTCCTTGAAATAATAGCATTGAAAGTGTCATGTTGTTGTCAGATGAATGCAATGAAGAGATAGAGAATTTACCTCCTGTCTGAAAGGCAACATGTACTAGTCCAAATTTTGCCTAGCTACGCAGCACTGTGGCAATGTACCAGACTGCCCTGTGGTGGCAAGTCCCTGGCTATAGAAAATATTATACCAGTGTCCTTACCTCTTCTTTGTTTCTGTGGAGACTAAATCAGCAATCCTTCATTTTTCAGAAAACACATATGAAAATACAGTGAAAGAAGCTGTTTTCCTATGATTGGGAAGTGCTTGCACACTTGCTTTATAAAAACACACATAATGTAAATCTATTCATTATTTAGTTCTGGGCTTTAATTTTTATTTATAACACTATTCCTAACTTTTATTCTTTTGCCAAGTGGAAGATTACATTTGTCATTTCATAATTAAATTTTCAAATACTGTCAGTGCCATCATTTTTCTGTAACAGCTTTAGGTCAATTTGTTTTTTTGCTTCTTTGTTTGTTTGTTTATTTATTTATTTAATTCATTTATATTTGGCTGTGTTGGGTCCTCGTTGCTGCATGCAAGCTTTCTCTAGTTGCAGTGAGCAGCGGCTACTCTTCGTTGAGGTGCACAGGCTTCTCATCGTGGTGACTTCTCTTGTTGCAGAGCATGAGCTCTAAGCCCAGGCTTCAGTAGTTGTGGCACAAAGCCTCAGTAGTTGTGGCACATAGGCTCAGTAGTTGTGGCTCGCGGGCTCTAGAGCACAGGCTCAATAGTTGTGGTGCACGGGCTTAGTTGCTCTGCGGCATGTGGGATCCTCCAGGACCAGGGCTCAAACCCATGTCACCTGCATTGGCAGGTGGATTCTTAACCACTGCACCA